>NC_051432.1:23606181-23674755 GCF_001649575.2 Kryptolebias marmoratus
TTGTTTTTATTGGTCTTCAGTAATATTCTAATTTTCTGATATGATGAATTTGAGATTTTCATTTGTTGTCATTTGTAATCATCAAAATTAAACAAAATAAACATTTGAAATATGAGTTTGTATGTAATGTATGAATATAATATACAAGTTCCACTTTTTAAATGGAATTACTGAAATCAATCTACTTTTTCATGATATTCTAATTTTATGACCAGCACCTGTATTTCACTTATTAGTTAGTGGTTTAAGTATGAAGCATTTAATAAACATACAAAAAAAATGGTGTCAACCTTTCAGTTAACAGCTTAGAGAAAAATAAGCTAACAAACTTTCACATTAAATGCTTTTTAGTGCAATGTTTCAGAACATTTAAGTCATCAGGGAAAAAACAAACATTCTTTATTGTTATAAACAAAACTTTACCAGTGCTCTGGAATGTAGCATATGCAACCAAAAGTGCTACATAATCGTTTTCACTTTACAACTCAAAAACTGCAAGCTTATGATACAAGTGCTACATATCCGTTCATATTAAATCCAACAAAAAGATGCATGCAGTTCAATAAATTCAAATCGTTATAAGAAAATATTAAACTTTGCTACATAAAGTGTGGGCACGATGCCCTGAGGTCAATGAAAAATGTCCTTTGCATGATCCTGTTCCAGTTTTCCTGCTCAGCTCCGTTATCTCCTTAGTCCTCTCTGAGCCTGTTTCAGCAGCGAATCGAAGTCGAGGTCTTCAAACCGGCTTTTGGACGGGGACGGATCTGCTTCTCTGTTCGCATCTGGAGAACAAAGGAACATTTATAGATTCACTATGCCAACATTACGAAAAATATGAAACATTTATTACCAACTCTGCTGTGTAACCTGCTTTTTTTTTATAGCTGCAGTGTTGTAAATATCATTAGCCAACATGAACATGTCACTACATATCTATCATTGCAACCATTCACATGCAGCAAAACAAACAAAGGAAGCTGTGTAAGCTACACAAAATTAACATCAGTCTCTTAATATAAAATGAAACTAGAAATCTTTAAAGAGAAGAATATCACCTTGCGTGTCACGGTTTCAAACAAAGGTGTTGAGCAATATGTGAGAACTCCAGATATGAGTTGGGAATCACTGCAAAGTACTACCACACCACATCTTTGCACAATATCTACAAAAATGACTGCGTAATAGGCGTTTATGTGTTTGATAAAAGTGATTAGCTGTGGTGGCCATCTTGAATGGGTGTAGACGTTCATCCAATGACTGCTTTCTGAGTGTTTCATTAAAATCCTGTTAAATCTGTAATTTCCCAGGAAGATGTCTGGGAAAGTGTTCGTGTCTTACCAAGATCAGCGTAGCCCGTGTTACAGAACTGCCTTCGGCCACCAAAGCAGATGTCAAACGGCAGCTCGTCGGGCTTCCGTAGTTTGCCACCGTTATCGATGGCTGCAAAGGCGTCTTCCATGTTGTAGAACGTAACAAAGCCGTAGTGGTCCCTGTGGGAACCAAAGATGGCAGGTTTTAGTTCTGTTGAAGAGGTGAAATATGTTAAAGAAGCTTCAAAGAGCTGACAGTGTTTACGCATTCTTACCCTCTGTCTCTAAAGTGAAGTGAGACACATTCCACCTCTCCAAACTGAGAAAAGCGTTCACTCAGTTCATCCTCTGTCATCGTTCTACGGATGCGGCCGACGTACACCACCCTGCGCTCATCCTGAGATAACAGATTAAAGATGTTAACAGACAGCCTAAAACACACCTAAACATCTAGTGACAAACAGTCTGGTTTACTTACTATGGCTTTAAGTTTCTGATTCCTCATCTCCTGCTCCCTCCTCAGCCTCCTGGACTCCCTGCTGCTGCAGGAGCAACGACAGGAAGATGGAAACAGGAATTACTCTCATACAGAACAGCACATCTGGCTGAAATCATCAACAAAAACTCATCATTAAACCCAACTCACCTGCGAACTTCTCTCCACGGCCTGTGGCGTATCTGCGGAGAAGGTGATCTGGACTGTGAGGGGGACCTGGACCGAGACCAGGACCTGCTGAATCTCGATCTGGAATAGGACAACCCGTAGCACCGAGGAGGGGAGCAGGAAGTGCAGGAGGAGGAGGAGGGGGACGATGAACAGGAACTGCTCTCTGATCGCCTGTGACGGATCCTGTGAGACAGACGTGACGAGGGTTAAACTTACACCCAAAAAGCGTACATATTTAAAGGCAAAGAATTCAGGAAAGGAATGCATATCACCCGTCGCCTTTCATGTTTTACACTGAGATCATCTTATGTTTAGAAATGGAGCTTTAGTTGTTTTGGTCAAACTTTGAGAATATTGTTATGAACGAGATGCATTCAGAGTCTGTTCTGAATGATTCTCAGCTTCTAACACACCAAATTTTACCTCAATATCTGTAAACCTGACTGATCTGTAAACATTTGTTTGTTTACTAAAGTCAGCTTGCCGTTGCGGCCATATTGAATCGGGTTGGCTCCAAAGATAAGTCAGTAGTTCAGGTGCATCCGGTGATTATATCCTGCAAGTTCCATTAAAACTTGTCAATTGAGTCACAAGATATTTTGCTAACAGACAGACTCCAGATAGTTAATAGTTGTACAATCTGCTTAGAATATCCATGTTGGGGATCAGTCTCAGCTACCACCACACCAAATTTCAGGTCAACATCTGTACAATTGGCTGATTTACAGTTTTTATGATTTTTTTTTAGGGTCAGTTAGCTGTTGCAGACATTTTGAATCGGGTTGACCCCAAAAGGTAATCAGGTTTTGATGCACATCCAGTGATTACTTTATAAGAGTTTCAACAAAATCTGTCTCGTTGTTCATGAGGTATTTTGGTAACAGACTCATCGATACACAGAGACAAGCAAAATTATTATATATATTTATACATAATAAACTATATAACACATTATTCAGTGTTGGTGTTAAAAACTCAAGGAGGAAGAACAGAAGATGATTACCTCGGCCTTTTAGGGGAGCAAGATGAACAACTGGAGGAGGATGAAGAGGAGGATGACGATGAGCGGGAGCTGGAGTCAGAGCGTGGAGATCTTCTTCGATATCTCCTCTTGTCCCTCCCCCTGACAGGAGGGCTGGGAGGAGGCGTAGGAAGGATGGACGGGGGGCACTGGGTTTTGCTGGCACCGTCGTCCTCCATGACCGCCGTGTCTGAGAACCGCAGAGATCCTGAACAGGACCAGGGTTGTTCTGGGTGACGCTGCAGAGCAGTTGCTTGTTCATCTGAAGTGTGTTTTTGACTTTCCTCAGGGGGGCTGGAGCCCCGAGTCTCCAGCTGCTGCTCCGCTGAGGTTTTAGACGTTTCTTTGAGGGGGGAGGGCTTCGCTCTGCTGCCCTGAGAAGCAGGGGGATGATCAGCGGAGCCGCAGTAGTCATGATCGAAGGGTAAATATGAAAACGCACGAGAAGGAGACGACTCTGCTGGGATAGGGTGAGTCTTCTTGGCTGGGAGGGGCCGCGGGTCGATGATCTGAATGGACTTGGAGGGAGGACGTTTCCGTCTTGCGGGCAGCTCTAGTCGAGAGCTCAGAACGATTTCGGTGCTGAGGGGCTCGGGGATGTTCTCGGGCTCCGACAGACTCGCTGAGGTTCTCAAAGGTTCAGATGGTTCCACCGGAGGTTTCAGCTGTAACCCGGAGGTTCTCTCTGATCCTGCAGCTTCGGGTCGGTTCAGGTCCACACCTGTTTGTACGTTTGAAGGTAAAGCAGCAGGAGCGAGTTTGGGCTCAATTTCACAAACTTGGTCTTCAATAGCTAAGAGTAAGAGATAAAAAAACAAAACATTATATACATTTCACATTAGGACATACAAATACAGCTTAAAACAACATAATTAACCAAAGTTAAACAATTCTTGAACATTTTAATCCCTTCTAATTATAGTTCTGTATGTTTTAAGTCATTTGAATCCCCTCCACCTCTAATAAAACCTTGCACACCCATCCTCAAGTTTTGAAGTAGTTTTGTAACAAATAAAATTAGACAAACACATCAACTAATTAGAAATATATAAGAAAATATATTGCTAAATAATGTTTGCAATGTGTAAGATTTAAAAGGTGCTGTATAGGTGTGGTTCATTTAAACAAGTAAAATTTGAGTAAATATAATTAAAATGAGCTTCTCTGGAAGTAATGTAAAATATGATCAACCAGATTATTTAGTGTTAAAATAGATAAAATGTTTTTTTGCAGCAGAGCCCCATGTACGAGCGCACGCACTGACCGAATGAGCACCGCAGTCAAATTACTGCATCTAAAAACTGCTGCGGTGTTTTTGACATCTGTCTTAAATCACAGCTGAAAATTAAACCTCCTTTTATAGTTTGGACCGTCTGTTTGTGCTTGTAAAAATATAAATATAACCTGTTACTTTTTTAAATACACGCCACTAAGAGAAACGCGTTAAGTGGTCGTCTCACCTTGGGTTTCCTCGAACTGTTCAAGCAGGCTGGTCAGGTCCGACGCTTCAATTCCTGACAAAAGGAAGAAGAAGAAAATCAATGAGAAGATCGCTTTGGAAGGATTGTGTTCTTGATACTATTACATTTATTTCAGTTCAATGGCTTTAATATCTTTATTTAAAGAACAGTTAAGATTTCAGAGTTACTGAGATTAAACAGGACTTTTAATCTGTGAATTTTAGACGAGTTAAAATTGTTCTTTTTTCAAATCTGTAAGTTAAGTTATTATGCATCACTTCAGTCTTTAAACTTGTTTTCTTTTGGCTTTTCTCCCAAAGAGTCAAATTATTCATAAATCAGATGAAGTTTTCCATATTCCCATCGTTTACCTAATTCGATGGCAGCACTCGGCTCGTTGCCGTCAGTTTGAGGAGCTGACGGTTCTTCAGGTAGCTCCTCCTTCAGCAACACGGGAGACAGACTGAGGACAGGTGTGGGACACTTTATAAGTTCGACTGCATCTGGACTTGATGACTGGGGACTGTCTGGTAGCAGCTCGGCTCCACTTGTTTGGCTCAGGCTGCTACTCTGAGATCCTTGCGACACTGGAGGTCCAGAGGTAACATCTGGAGGCACCTTGGTGGGACAGGCTTTAATTTCCTGAGACAGTGCAGTGTTGTTTATGTTATATTCCTTGTTTATAGGTGACACAAGCAACTTTGGGTCTGACTTGGTGACCTGAGAAGTTGCAGTTGAGGATTCATTTTGGATTTCCTGTGAGCATCTGGACTCTGACGAGGAGTTTGCAGCAGAAGGTGAAGGTAGGGAGAGGAAGACAGGGTTCGGAGGATCAATATTAAGTAGTGTTTGCTTCTTCACGGGACTATTCCTGGTTTCTATAAGGATGACATTCGGGTTAGCTGTGTTATCTGGGAGTGGACTAGCAGGTGAGATCATACTGGATCCAGTTCTTGGGCACTTTAATCTGCTGCGATGTCGTTTGGACTCTGAGGGATCAGGAGCGTGAGGCGAAGAGTCTCGATGGGACGAACCCTCGTATCTGTGAAGGTCTGGGTGAAGATGTGTCGTCTTTGGTCTGCAGAGGTTGTGTTTCTGTCCCTGAAGGCAGAAGATCGGGGTCAGCTCTTTAGGCGTCTCAGTAACGGAGGGCCACTTGGTGATGTAGTTCCCCTGTTTCTCCACCAGGGGTCGCCTGTTCTGACGAAGCTGCCTGTACTCCTGAAGGCTGAGGGACTTCGCCTTCGTTTCGCCTTTTTTATCCCTCTGTAGTCGAACATCAGCGTAGTCATTTCTGTCAGATGTCAGTGTTGGGAATTCAAGTGTTAAACTTTCTGGTTTTGTTTCATTTGTGTGTCCATCAGTTTGGTTTTTCTCACAGACTCCCTCATCCTCTTCTTCGTCGAATGAAGCCACGTGAACGGGCCCGAAGCTCACCCTCTTCCTCTCTCTGGTCGATGCTGCTCTGGACGAGTTTCCGTTCAGCAACGCGCTCTTCAAGCGTCGACCTTCATCTCCTCCTTTTATGTCCAACCCGTCCTCCCTCTCTGCCCCTTTCACAGGGGCTTCGTCATCAGATACAACATTTATTTCTTCATCGATCTCCTCGGTGGGCCGTTCGTACTTCCACACCTCTTCCTGAGAAAAAAGTTCCTGATTTTTCCTCGATTTGTCCTCCTTCTCCACTTGAAGCTTCAGGCAGTAAGGATGCATGAGATTCACCAGGCTGATAATAGAAGTGGAGCTGAAAACCTCAACTTTAGCCTCTGCTTTCTTATTTTTCGTGCAAAAGAATTGATTCTGTTTTTTAAACATCTGTGGAAGACCATTTTCTTCTATTTTACACTCCTGGTTTTCTCCATTTATCTTAGTTTTGACATATTTGTTAGGCGGTTTGGGTCTTGGCCGAAGTCCCTGAGAAGATAAAAGTTCCTAAAAAAGAAAAATTATAAAAACATTTAGGTCTGATAAGACTGAAACATTAGAGTCACACTGGTTCTCTTCTTCCGAAAAATTAGTTTGTGGGACACTTTGGTGTCCTAACTTCATAAATAAACTCAACCGTGACATCTAATCAGTTATTTAAAATGATAAAAGTTGACAGGATAACTATGGTTTCTACCCACCTGAGAGACGCTGTCCCTGTGCGCCGATTGGCCGAGAAACTCTGAGTCCGGCAGGATGTCGAAGGGAGAAAACGTCTTGTCTTCATCGTCCTCCACCCTGTCCAGCATCTCAGTCAGCGCAGACAGCAACGTCTCGCTGTCTTCTTCCACAATATTCTTACTCTAAAGAAAGAAGAGCAAAAGGAAGGTTTTATCAATTAAATCTGTTTAAAACATCCATCAGTAAATGTTGATTTTGGACTCAGATGGAGGACCAATCACTACGTAACACGAAGCGAATGTTTCAGACTTCTGATGTCTTAATTTGTCCCATAAATCTGACCTCTGATGAAGCAGCAGAGTCTTCGAAAATGGCCAAGATGGAGCGGTCAACACAAGAGTGGGACATGTCCAAGTCGACTCCATCTACAGGACTTCTGTTCAGGACCAACTGCAGGAACACAAACCCCAAAAATATAAGCTTTCAAATAAAAGAAAGAGGTTAAATATACATAGTGTCATCTTTTTTTTTTTTAATTAATAAGATTAAACTTGTTTGCTGAATTTAAGGATCAAAACAGAAACAGCTTCTTTGTTATAAAATTAAAGGTCTCGTATTTGTTGAAGAAATGCATGTAGCATGTTTTATCGTATCTATGATGAGAAATGACAAATCTTTTCTCATCGTCTCGTGGACGAT
Source organism: Kryptolebias marmoratus (assembly GCF_001649575.2). Classification (NCBI taxonomy): domain Eukaryota; kingdom Metazoa; phylum Chordata; class Actinopteri; order Cyprinodontiformes; family Rivulidae; genus Kryptolebias; species Kryptolebias marmoratus. Next base: position 23,613,448 of record NC_051432.1, read on the forward strand.
GAAAGGTGTGAGAAAACAAACGTCTCGCAACCATGTGACCGCAAATCAACTTTGTGATGTCTCGTGGAGTACGCCGGAGCCTTTACTTTATGCACAACTACAAGATGTCACGCTCAGAGAACGTGTTGCGAACGACTCTCAGCTACTACCACGTCAAACTTTAGCTCAGCATCACTAAAATTAACTGAGTTAGAAACATATTTGCATTGGCAAGGATCAATCAGCTGTGGCGGCCATCTTGAATCTCCCTGAATCCAAAAGCTGATCAGCTGTAGAAGTACTTTCAATTAATAATTTTGGAGTTTAATTAAAATCCAGCCAGTGGTTCATATTTTGCTAGAACAAAACGTACATTTAACATTATGTTTATCGTTGATAAATATTTTTCTGAGTTTTCCTGTAAGTTTGGTTTATTGGGTGGGTCAATATGATGTTAAAATGTGTTTAAATCATTAATTATCTTGAAAGAGATGATGTGAGTGTCTCAGGACTCCTCCTTTAAGAATAAAGAGCTCTGTTGAACTTTAATCAATTAATAAAACAAACTTTAACAAGACTAAAATAATAAGTGAAGCTTGTGAGGGAATAAAGGGGGACATGGCGTGTCTAATTTAAGGTTTAATTTGAGTATAAAAAAAGAAACCATCGCTTGGGAATTAAGGCTTTCAAGAAACTGTACATTTAAACATTTACAGAAACAATATGATCATTTTAGCCTTCTTCAAAATTAAAGTTCAGGAACTTAACAGTACAGCGTTGCAGTCCAACTAGAACAGCCCGTTCTGTAGGAAAAACCGGTCTCTTTGATGTTAATTCAAACATTTTAATAATAAAATTTAAAGATTAATGTTCAACTAAAACAGGTGACAACATTAACTACGCTGTCATTAGTCGGCCTCGTGCCCGTGAGGCCCATCGGGCCATCTTCCTGGTCGGTTTTTACTACGGCTCGGTTCGAGCCACGTGTCGCCGCCCGCACATGTGGCCTCGCGGACCGGCTGAACGCGCGCGACTTCATCGGCGAAAATGGCCCCCGTTCGAGTGACCTGACATCAGGTAAGCCGAGGAGCGGAAACCAGTACCTCGTCGGAGGTGTTGTGGAGGAGGAAGCCACTTTTGCCGGTGTTTAAATGACCGTCTTCCCCACTCAACCGAGCCGCCATCTTGCCTCTCCACATGGTCCGCTGCTGGCAGGCCGGATACGGTCACGTGACCAACGGCGGGAAGACGCGCTAGTTGACAGATCTGAGGTCAGATCCGTGCTTCCGGTTCCATTACGGGGAGCGAGATGGCGTGAAATCATCTGACCCCAGGTCAGTCTTAAAAACTGCATGTTCCGCATTGATTCTGACAAGATTTCATTGATTTTTTTTTCATTTTTTTTAGTTTAGTTTTAAGTTAAAACAAATTATTAGCAGGTTAAAGACGCTGTATCCAAGTGTACTATAAGGTAATAATATCAACTAACAGCTAAATAACTAAACATGCAATGTGAGTGCTGAAATTTGTAAAAGAAACTCAAAACTAGCAGAAAACTCGTTAAAAGGCACAGAGTACTACCTATAAGCCATTAGTAGCTAAAAGCTAAAATTAGCTAAATGTTTATAAGGTAACTGGTTATTCACAGGTCCAACAATTAGGCACGTTGTGTTAACCTATTTTCTTGTATAAAATATAAACGAACGGGACAGATTTACAGATGAGGGCAGGCAGGAACCCCAGTGGACTATCTGTGGTGAGAACAGGGAACAGGTGGAAGAGAACCTGGTGAGGTGGAGGTAAAACACAAAAGATGAGGGATGAAAGTCAGAGAACCTGTGTGTGAATGAGAGGGAGGCAGGTGGAACAGTGAGGCCACAGGGAGGTCAGAGGTCACAAAAGTGCAGGACTTCAAGGACTTAGGGTCGACTGTCCAGGAGGACTGGGAGTGTGGTAAAGAGGTGAAGAAGAGAGTCCAGGCAGGATGGAGAGGATGGAGAAAAGTTTCAGGAGAGATTTGTAACAAAAGGGTGGCAGCAAAGGTCAAAGGAAAGGTTTACAGGACGGTGGTGAGAGCAGCCATGTTGGACGTTTTGGAGACAAAAAGACAGGAGACAGAACAGGAAGTGGCCGAGCTGAAGGTGTTGAGGTTCTCCTTGGGAGGGACGAGGATGGACAGGATTAGGAATGAGGTCATCAGAAGTCCAGCACAGGTTGAAGGACTGGGAGATAAAGTTAGAGGCCAGACTGAGATGGTTTGGACATAAGCAGAGGAGGGACAGTGGGTATATTGGTAGAAGGATGTTAGAGACGAAAAGGAGACATATGGACACAGTTAGAGAGGACATGGAGGGAGTGAGGACAGAGTTAGATGGAGAAGGAGGACTCGCTGTGGAGACCCCTGAAAAGGGAACAGCAGACATGATATATAAACTGCGTTGTTTTAATTATTATTATATTGTTTAAAGAACTTTAACTTTAAATTTCTCCAGCTGGTTGCTCACTTCAGCCACTTTATTTCCTTTTGCATACAAAACTTCTAGATTTTCATTCTTGTGAAAATTTTATGATTAAATATGTATCATGTGAAGTACAATAAGCACATCTACATGTTACACCCAACAAGTTATGACTGTATGAATACATGAACTAAACAGGATTATAATCCAACCTGTAGTTACTCATTTCCTCCAGCAGAGGGGGATGTTGTACAGGTTGTTTTCCTTGTAAAGTTGTGAATGAGTTATCTTGTGTTAACTGCCTCCCCAGTTAAAGATGATCAGTTTATTCAGTGAATCTAGTAGTTTAAGAACTGAATGTAGATAGCTTCACTGTTTTTTTTACCTACAGTTTTATTTTTCTCCCTGCTTCCTGTGGAGGACTGTGATTGTGTCTGGTCCGTTATCTTGTGCATCCCACCAAAGAGCTGACCTTTGTGTTGAATGTCATGGTGGAGTCAACAGCTGCGGTAGATTAGCAGACAGGGCAATACGCTCAGAAGCAGACGTTTTTTTTTTTTTTTTTTACAAATTACCGTGCATTCATTTTAATTTTTATTTTGATCAGCAAGTCTCCCCGTGTGTACAGCTATATTGTTTATTTCTTTTAACTTTGTGTTTTCTTTTGTGTAGCTGTTTTCACCTCGCTGCACGCAAACCACCTTCCTCTTTATCTTCCACCTCTCTTGGAACGCATTATCGTCTGAAACGGGGCCAAAACATCCTCCAGTCTCCAGCGGGTGAAGTGCTGCGAGTGTGCAGAGGCATGCATATGAGTCCTGTGTGTGTGTTTGTGTGTGTGTGTGTGTGTACGGAGGGGGAGCGCTGTGTAAGTGGGTCACCTAACTGCAGCATCCAGCGCTCAACAACCATGTCAGTACATGGCCCCACACGCACATTTAACCCTCTCTGCTTCCACTCTGTCCCATTTTTCTGCAGTTTTTTTCACAGGAAATGTAAAATTCACCCACTCAGTGCCATTAGGCTCCACAGAGCCGAGCGCCAGGCTTCACTCTCGGTCCGTGGGGGGAGAGACAAGTAAAACGAGATGAAATGTTTCATCTCTCCTGTGCCGCTCATCCTTTGCTCACTCTTGACCTGCAGAAGGAGTCTGACGGCGCTCGTTTGGCACATCTCAGAAAGTCTGAGTTGTGACATTTATGCTTTTTTTTCCAGTCTTAGCAGCATTGTGTTTTTCTACATGGCTCCCAGTCATCCTGGATGCTCAGTCACGTAATTCTTTTTCTGCGTGCGCTTCCTTGACCTTTCAGACATTGTGTAACGGTAACGCTGAGCAGCATGCTGAAAAAGAAAAACGGCAAAAACAATCTGATCTTTAACTTGACACCAGAGGACACGAACCATTGACTCACAGGCGTTACTTTGAGACTGATGAGATAAGGAGTTCTGTAGCTTTTGTTCTTGTTTGAGTTGTCTTTACTTCAAGCGAGTTTTCTTTTTTCTTTTTTTGCTTTCATAATGGAGGGAAGGAATGTCCTCCCACAAGGCTCAGAGAACATCTGTTAGTGAGAAATGAAAGCCTGTGAGAGACAGAGGGAGAGGAGGACGATGACTTTACATTAAAACAGGAAACAACAGGAGAAAAGGAGAAGCCCGACGAGACCACCTTTTTCTACAGAACAACAGAGATCAGAGGTCAACCAGCAAGAAGTGACCTGCAGGTGTAAATGTTCCTGCACACACAAACGCACTCAGCGTGAACACAGAAAACCCCACACCGCTAACGTAGCAGAGAGGAACAGGATGCAGATTCTGTCTTGCACAAGAGTTTAAAGACCCGACCAGAAAAGCCTCGGCTGTTCTCTGTTTGCCCTCCGGCCGGATGCACAAAAGATTTCTTAAACTAATTAGAGAAACTGCATTTTCTGTGAAAATGCTGAGATCTGGATGACTTTGCTGAAAGAAGCAAAACGTTAACTAAAAGCCCAAAGTAGCAAAACACTATCAAACAGCTAAAAGTAGGAATAAATGCTAGCTAAAAGCTACAAGTATTAAGAGGTTACCTACAAACTAAAAGTAGCAAAACACTAGCTAAAGGTTAAAAATAACCAAAGTCTGGCTAATAGATACAAGTAGTGTTAAAGGACAAAATAGAGCAAGAATTTAAAGAGAAGAACAGGGAAAAATTTAGTTTATAACATTATATATTCTTCTTTTTCTTTTGGATGTTCTCTTTTCAGGGGTCGCCACAGTGAGTCATCGTCCTCCCTCTAACTCTGTCTCCTGTGTCCTCTGTCCTCGCTCCAACTTCCTCCATGTCGTCTCTAACTGCATCCAGATATCTCCTCTTTGTCTTTTTCTTGCGTTTGTCTTAAATATCACAAAGTATACAGAAGTAGCTTTATTGCAAAAAAAAAAAACAGATGGAAAACAATAGTCTGAAAACTGAATCAGCATTCACACAATTAAGCACCACATTTGCTTTCCAAATGCCTTTTTCTGATGACTCTGCTGCAAAAAAATGCACGAGGGCTGCACCGGTCTCCGTCAGTGGACTGGGTTTGTTCTACTCTGTGGAGAAAACGTGTTACAGTTGTGCTTCTATCCTTGTTGCGTTAAAAAACCTGCTTAAATCAGACAACCATCCCCTGGTTCATGAGATATTTGGCTAACAGGCAGACAAACACACAAAACCTTCAGCTGATGAGCTGAATGCGATCCTCAGCATCTGGTAAAAGTGACATCTGAGGGAAAAGACAAGTCCATCCATCCATCCATCCATCCATCCATCCATCCATCCATCCATCCATCCATCCATCCATCCATCCATCCATCCATCCATCCATCCATCCATCCATCCATCCATCCATCCATCCATCCATCCATCCATCCATCCATCCATCCATCCATCCATCCACACACACCCTGGACAGGTTGTAAGTCCATCACAGGGCCTGAAAAGAAAAGCCAATATGAAATTCATCAGGTGGACCCAAAAAACTATCTGGCTTTTGTTTGCCAATAATTCGCCAGGTTTTAAAAATAAACACTTAAAGTGAAGCAGAGGGAGCTGTTAGGAAGTCCAACCAAGTCAGCTGAAAGGCGACGCAGCAGGCAGCTGCGATACCTGATTAGCTCCAAAAATTGCTTTTTGTTATTTCCTTCCCCACCTTCTTGTTTTGTGTTTTCCGCCTGTCTCTTGTACTTTGCAGCCTCCTGGATTCAGTTTTTAAAAAAAAAAAATTTCCCGTCAGCATCATAATAAGCTTTGATTATCTGCTAAGTGACTGTTAACGCGCGCGTGTGCCTGTAAATAAATAATTATGGTAAAAGTGTTGGACAGCTTGCGGTGTGTGCACACATTAATCTGAAATTATCAAGTGTTTTTTTTTTTTTCTGTGAAACTGTTAATGTGGGCAGATGCATGTGTGAACCACAGTTTTCTGAAAAAGTGTGTGTGTGTGTGTGTGTGTGCAGAAGCTCATCATGCTTGTGCTATCCTTTTTCTGCCACATTGCCATGGCGACAGTGCCCTCCCGGGGTAATGGGGACGAGTGCGCCAGAGCTATTTATTCTCTCTTTCTCCAACCATCCATCTGTCCATCCATCCATCCATCCGTCCGTCCATCCATCCATCGCCCTCTCCCTTCATTTCCTTCCACCTCTCACTCACTCCATCTTTGCCCTCTTCCTCCTGCGAACTCGCCATCTCCCTCTTCTCCTTCCTTCCTCGGCTCCTTCTTCCCCGCTCTGATTGGCCTAACACTCTCCTCCTCAAAATGAGATAGTGTCTAATGAGACAGAGGGTGAGGAACAGGGGGAGGGAGGGGGACAAAGAGCAAGTGCCTTTAAAAAAAAAAAAGAGGAAGGAGAAATATGTGGGGGAGGAGATCTATGCAGACTTGTGTTCATCATTTTGTGCAAAAAGAGAAGGCGGTGATGTAATTTTGGAGGGAAACAACACATGCCGTTTATATAAGTCGTTTTATTTTTAGACGTTTTGCTTCGTGTCATGAACTGTTGTGTGTTTAAGACTTGAGTGTTTTGGAGAAAGCTGCACGGTCAGTTGTTTTAAATATCTGTTGCTTCCCAACTTTTCTGGCGTTGATTTCTTAAAGCGATACTTCGTCTCTTCTGAAGCGGGATTCCGTGTAAAGGTGGCGAACAGTCATTATCTTACCTGCTGTAGATAGTTCTTTGAATGACCTCAAACTGGTTTAATTCTGACCTAACTGAGGAGTTAATGGCTAGTCTCAGATTAAAGGGTCTTGCTGCTGTTTTTAAATGAAAGGCCTGCCACCTTTTGTGCCAGAGATTTAAATTATAAACATCCTATGCTGAGAAGGAGCCGCGTTAAAACCGTTTTAGTCAAACCCCGTAAATTGCGTTGTGCACAATCTAATGTGATGAGATGTGATGAAGGTGATGAGGACGATTGTCGACTACTACCACACCAAACCTTAGCTCAGTATCTGTAAAACTGACTGTCTTATAGCTATTTTTGTGTTGGTTATTGTTGAATATCTGTGGCTGCCATCTCGAATCAGACAGACTCCAAAAGTTAATCAGTTGTAGATGGACATCCAGTGTTTACTTTCTGAGAGTTCCATTAAAATCTGTCCACAGGTTTATGAGATATTTTGCTAACACTGCAGTCAAACACACTCACAGACGAGGGTAAAAGTCTTCACCTTTCGGTGGCGGGTGATATTGACGCCATTTAACTTTGGTTTATTACAGATTTGCTGTTCCATTGGGAGCTTCCAGCAGCAGGACGGGCGCATAGATTGGGGGGCGTTAAAGTCTGAAACTGCGAACCTCCTCTCAGACGAAGTGTGCACAGAGATAATTGTCGGATCAATAGTAATATCAGTAAACGCCCTTTAACTGAATGACGAGTTGTGATTTCAACGGGCCTGAAACAAGTCCCCGCTTCTTCGCGCTAACTTGAGCTGGGAAAGACAAACGAGATGGTGATGGAGCAAAGATAGGAGGGAGATGAAGATGGTGGGAGGGAAAGGTGGAGCGGAAGAAGGAGTAATAAGGGAGGAGAGGCCTGGTGAGGGGGGAGGGCAGGAGAGATAAATGGCTGAGGAGACGGCACGATGAGTGAAGTGAGAGTGTGTGACACACTGCAGACGGGAAGACTAACGGAGCGAGAGCGGAGGGGTGAGGAGGAGGAGGAGAGGAAAGGAGGCACGTCAGACCTCCCCCCCTTCCCTCTTCTTTCTTCCTCACCCTCTTCCCTCCCTCCGCCTTCCCCGCTGTGTAGCAGACCTTCACTGGATGTAACAAGCCACTCAGACGGCTGCAGCACACACACACACACACACATACGTAAAGCCAGGTTTCCTGAGGATCATTTCATGCATGCTCTTCTGTACACGTGTGTGTGTGTGTGTGTGTGTGTGTGTGTGTGGTGAAAACCAGCCTCTACATATGAAAAAAAAAACACAAACAAAAACAGACCCACATCACATGGTTGTTATTCTCTAAAATCTGCCTCTCAGGTCACTTTGACAGTCCGCTCTTTTCCTCCCCTCCACTGTGGCACACACACACACACACACACACACACTCAGCCTCTCATTCCCTCCCTTTCTCTTCCTCTTTCTCCCTCTCTCCTCCCACCTGAGCTGTAATTTGCAGGGCTGATGAGGGTGAGGGCAGAGCAGAGAGGCAGGAGCAGATCTCTTCTCACTCCGACACTCTGACACTCACACCGAGAGGCGACTCAGTTTACAGCTACAACTGAGAGAATCTCATCCTTTCTGTGTTGTGTGTGTGTGTGTGTGTCTGCTCTTTTTAACCTCTTCTTCCCCTCTTTCGTCACTCCCACCCTCCTTCCCTCCCTCCCCAGCTCCTCTGTCTTTGCTCCCTGTTGGGTTGGTGTATCCGTGTGTGTGAGAGTGTGTGTGTATGTGCGTGTGTGAAGTGTGGGGATAACAGACGCTCATGTGAGCAGCCTCGGTGGCGGCAGCTCTGACTGGTGAGGAAGAGGAGAGAGGACAGAAGAGGCAGGGATAACGGAGCCACCACCACCATCATTCTGATCGGATTCACACCAGACATGTGAGAAGATGTCCGTGGGCGGCTGCGCGTGTCCCGGTGAGTAGCTGCTGCTGTGGTGATGGTTGCCGTTAACAACAACCCCACTGCCGCTGCCAACCGCTGACTTTTTTTTTTTTTTTTCCCTGTTGCTGTTGTTGTATTTTGGTTCGCGAGTGCTGCTGCCGCCGCCACTGCTGTGGCGTGACTGGGGCAGTAAGGAGAGGGGGAAAAGGTGCCCCGGGGCACCTCATGGGAGGTCGACCTCTGCGATGGCTGAGAGGATGAAGAGAAAACTAGAATAGATGGATCAACATGTTGTCTGCTTTCAGCTGGACCAGCGTTTGCAGGTCCTGTTTCTCGAGCTGCACATTTGAGATGTTTTCCCGCTTTAACACACCTGGTTTACATTGAGATGTCACGTTGAGGCGATTCGCTCCTTTGAACCAGGTGTGTTGGAGCATCTGAACCAGGACCGGGGAACACTGAGCCGCACAACAAAAGAGACGTTTTTCTTTTACAGTTTGAAACAGAAGAAGATTTGTGTTGGACAAACTTCTGAGCAGAAGGTTGTCGCCGTGGCGCCCCTTACACAACTTCATCCTTTTTTCTTTATCAGTATTTTATACGATCAATGCTGATTCAGCATCCACAGTTTTTTTTTTTGTACGTTTGTTTTTCAATCTAACTACTTCTACATACTTTGTGCCATATAGTAAAATGTTCAGCCCATTCAGAAGATGACTTTTGTATTTTGTAACTTTTATACTTTTCAAAATATTCAAATTTACGTTAAAGTTACCCCATAAAAAACATTGAGATCTCTTAAACTTGATCTCTTTGAAATCTGCTTCTGCTTACTTGCTCTGTTTTTGTCTTCTTATGCCAGTTTGAGTTTTTTGGGGGGGTTGCTGTAGATCGGTGGCTGCTGTCCTGTAATCCTGAGGCTGCGGGTTCGAGCGCAAGTTGCGTCAGGAAGGGCAAAAACATTTGGCAAATCTTTAATTTGAGTTTGCTCGCTGTGGCGACTCCTTCAGATGGGAGCAGCTGAAAGGAAAAATGTTACTTTTAGTTTTTAGCTAGCCTTTTGCTACTTTTAGCTTGTTGCTGGTGTTCTACTTCTTTTACCAACTCAGTTTCTGCTTCTTCCGCAGTCATTCAGCGCTCACTCTTTTTACAGAAAATGCAGTTTTTTCTAGTTTTTGGCGTTTCTCCGGCTGCTTTTGAGTTTTTGGCTGACGGCTCGATTTACCAACAAAGTTGTCACAAATTTTGTACACTCACTTATCAAGAGTAAACACTGACCGCCTGCTCCTGTGGAGATGTGTGTGTGTGTGACATTTACAGGGCAAAGCTCACTGACACGGATCAGAGGCTTGCATGATTGCTTGAGCACCTTTTCCCACTGAAGAGCTATTAATGAATGTTTGATGTTTGGCGGCTCACACTGGAGTTTGTCACTTGGGAAACGTGGAGAGGCTGATGGGGTCACTTCTCATACATGTGCTGAAGCAGATTTGATACTTTAACTCGGTATCCGTAAAGCTGACTGAGTTATAGACGTGTTTGTGTTGGATGAGGGTGACCAGCTGTGGTGGCCATCTTGAATCAGGTTAATCAGTTATAGATGTTCAGACTCAGACTCACTAATACAAAATGCAGCATTGCTTTATTTTATTTTTTGTACTGTAAGGACTTTTAGCATCACTTATTGTTGTTCGTTTATAGACTGTAATTTTTTACTTCTTTTAGTAGATCTAAGAAGGTCAATGAGGCAGTAGCTACGTCCATCGATATTTGTGCTGTTTAGTATCTCATCTTCTCTCGTCTCTGGCTTTAGGAGAATAAAATATTTACCACATTTGGTTTTATTTTGCCATTTTATAACAAAACAACCCTGCAGTCTGTCGATGCCACGGTGCTTTGGCATCCCGGAGGGACTCATTTCTGTTAAACTGTGAAGATTTTTAAAGAATAATAATTGTGTTTGGGTGCTGGATTCCTGACAGGAAACAGAAAATTCCTGATATTTAATTGTCTTTAATCAGAGAAAAAAAAGGGACAAGAGGAATGAAGGTCTTGAAATAAACCCATGTGCTGCTGAGCCTTTAGGCAAGTCTATTATTAAGTGTTACAGCGATTTATGTAGCACCCTTTATAGGAGGTGTAGGACATGAAATATAATTCTGAAGCTGAAAATGTATTCGTAATCATGATAAATGTACTCAGGAGCTGCAGCTGAGTAATATTTAGCAGCAGGAATGAGAAAGTAAGTAAGTGTGATAAAGGTGTCTGTGATTTTCTGTGAGTTCAGGGCTCTGTTTGGCCTCCTTTCCATCCCTCCGTCCTGCAGAGCCACAGTGGCCACAGTGGTCAACCCTTGAACAGCCGGGATGTGGATAAAGAAATCCAGCTAACCGCTCATCTGAGATCATGTTTCCCTTTCTGCAAGTCTCGACTTCAGACAGAAAGATGCAACAATAACTGGTTCCATGTTTTTTTTTTTTTTTTGAAGATTGGAAACTTTTTTGGGCTGACTGATTATTTTAAAAGCAGAAAGTTAAAGTTACTCATGCCAAAGTCATAAATGCCGGTCCAAAAAATACAAAAAAAAATCTTAAGAAACGGAGCTGATTAAAGTGCTGAAGTTCAAATTTCACTTTTGGAACAGGATGAAGTTGTTCCACATTAACGCAAATTAAAAACACCAAAAAGAAAATAAATTTGACATATTTCAGCTGTTTGGTGTTTGACCTGAGATCAAGGCTGTGGGAACAAGGGGCGCAAGGGGTGCTGTGGCACCCCCTGATGGATGACAGAGGACATGTAAATCCAAATACACATTTAAAGGATTAACAGGTGATCGCTGCAATGTTTTGAAGATTGGTCAAAAAAAAAAAACATCATCCATCCATCCATCCATCCATCCATCCATCCATCCATCCATCCATCCATCCATCCATCCATCCATCCATCCATCCATCCATCCATCAACCTGAATGTATTGGTTTGTATTTACGCTCAGGTTTGTTGAGTATAGGATGCAGTTAAAAAGAGTCTAGGTTGAAACGGTAAACTCACTGGTCTAAAAGAAGTTTTCACAAAAGCCCCCTTTGTTTGAAAGTCTTTATGGCGCTTTACCTGCTTGATCCCTGATATTTACTCTCAACAGTTGTGTTCCTCGTTCTGTCTTTTCTTTTTGTCGCGTTTAGCAGCAGATTTACTCTTCACTCCACCTAAACGTCTTCTCCGAGATCCTACATTTGGCCACATTATTTGTTTAGCAAAACAGACTGTAGCCAGCTGAATGTAGGTCAGTCCTGTGGCTCGAGCTTCAAGTTTTTCAGCAGATGCAGCTGAGTGCTTTGTTTACACTGAGTGCATACCCGCGTTTCAGAACTGCATGTTAGAAAAACTGAAAAACTGCACCATTTCCTAGAGTTCAGGAGAACCTTTTTTCTGTTCGATTGTAAGAAAGGCGCCATTTCTCTTGTGACCAGGAAAGGAAAAGTGGGTAAAGAAAATGGAAGAATGTTTGATTTCAAAGTTGGCAGTGAGTACCTTTTAAGGAGGAGAAAACTAAGAATCAGTGCTCTCAGGTTTTTTTTTTTGTACTATAACAAAGTGTTGGTACTATGATCAGACCAGACGAGGACAAAGTCTCCAGACAGCAGAAAACAGTTTGTCTGAAACACAAAATGGCACGGGGGACGTGTCGTGCATCGGCGTCGCTGCAGTGGTTTTCATGTGTCTGTGTGTGCTTTCGATCTCTGTGCAGTGCCCCGTGCTACGAAGGCAAATGCTGCCACCTCAGCCGTTAAACAAGCCTGCACAACAGAGGCGGGAGCATTTGTTTAGAACCGGGCCTGAGCTATCTTGCGGTCAGATTGCATACTTAATCAACGTGGTCATGGAAATTTCCGAAAAAAGACATATGACTGCACTGTTGCGAGCTCCACTTTTTGCTCTCACGTTGTTCCTCTTTTCTGTCTCTCTCTCCCTCTGCTTTGTTTTCCTCCAGAGTCATTTTCAGTTTGAGGGAAAAAAAGTTAATGACACACAGCTGCTTTTACTGTCTTATAAAACAGTATGACTCTTGTGTAACAATTTCAAACTTCCAAACAGCAGAACCTTAAAAAGAAGAGATCGTTTTCTTGATCACAGAATGTAATCCTTTCTCATGCAGGTGTGACAACTTTAAACAGAGAGGTGTCTGCAAACCAAAGGAAACATCTTCCAACACCAAACAATTATCTCCATTCATTCGTTCACTTCCAGATGAACCCAGGACTTGAACCCTATAGTGACGGTGGTTAATTTGCACATTTAGTTAGTTTTCTTTTACTGTCCTTACACATTTAATATTAAAGGCCTTCTATTTATTGTCTCATGTTGAGAAAGGACAGAGTTGTAGCTGGTTTGGTCAAGCTGTGAAAATAAAATTTTGTATAATGTATTGTGAGACGTCACAGAGTATGTTTGGCGAATAACCAAATTCCTGCTCAATATCTGTAAAATTGACAAAGTTATTGTCTCGTTTGTGTTAGCTAATGTCAATTAGAAGTGGCAGCCATCTTGATTTAGATTGACTCCAAACGTTAATCAGTTGTAGATGAACATCCAGTGATTATGTCCTGAAAGGTTTGTTAAAATCCGCCCAGTGGTTCGTGAGAAATTTTGCTAACAGTCGAACGGGGTTGACTTCAACGCTTAATGCTGAAGTTTTAGAAGTTGCACAATGAGGAACGCATACAATCTGCAGTGTGAACGATTCTCAGCTACAACCACACCAAGTTTTAGCTCAATATCTGTAAAATTGTCCAAAGTGAAGACATTTTCTTGTTTTATAAGGTCAGTAGGCTGTGGTGGCCATCTTGAATCGGGTTGGCTCCAAAAGTTAATGAGTTGTAGATGAACATCCAGTGATTATGTCCTGAAAGTTTCATTAAAATTCACCCAATGGTTCATGAGATATTTTGCTAACAGACAGTCACAGTTGAGTAGCTAGAGGTTAATGCCGAAAATTTTAAACAAATATCTTGTGCAATCTGTTAGAATATGTGTCAGGGATCAGTCTCGGCTCCTGTAAAACCCACAGAGTTGTAACCGTTTGTGTGTTTTTAAGGTTAGTTGGCTTAAGCGGCCATCTTGAATCCGGTTGACTCTAAAAATTGACCAGTTGTAGACGTACATCAAATGGTCACTTTCTGCAAGTTTCATTAAAATCCGTCGAGTGGTTCGTGAGATATTTTGATAACAGACACCATTGTCACCCGTGTTTTGCCTTTTTTCGGTAAGTCAATAAGACAGGGGAACGTTTCATATGAAATAATAAAATCTGTCTTTAGTCGCTCTTGTGCTCTTTTGTTTACATTCCAGAGCTGTGTTCAACACAGAAGGATCCTCCCCCTACTTGTGTGGGCTCAGAGCTTGTGTGTGTGTGTGTGTGTGTGTGGACGTGCACACACAGCATGTGCCCTGACATGTGGGTGACATAAACAGAGGGCTGAGTGTGTGGGAATGGTGTTACTGTACAGTCAGCTCCGCGCTGCTGCAGATGTTTTGTACTTCGAGGTCAGTCAGACTCTTTGTTGACCTTCCCGGACCCCCAGACCCTCGGAGCACAAGCCTCCCTTCTCCGTCACCTTCATCCTGCAGCACACACACACACCTCCATCGCCTTCTTTCACTCCCTCATTCTCTTTGACTCCCTTGATTGCTAGCGTATGTTGGCTGGCTGGATGGATGGGAGGAGGGGGTGAGGATGGAGAGAGGGAGGGACTGTGCCCTCTCATGCAGAGAGTCACATGGTGTCCCTGATTGGAGGAAAATGAGTAAAGACTGCAGCTCTGGCTGAAATGGCAACAGAGAAAAACGCACAAAGGCTGAGCTGTTTAAAAAAGGGTTGCACAACAAGAGAGCCTGAAGAGGAGGAGGGTGTGACAGAGGGGAGGCAGGGAGGGGAGGATTAGGAGAGGAAGAGGAGAAAGAGGGAGGTGGAAGGGAGGAGAGGAAAGGTGATGAAGGGGGGAGAGGAAGGCAGTGAGCAGAAGAGAGAGAGAGAGAGAGAGAGAGAGAGAGAGAGAGAGGGAGAGGAAAAAAAGAGGCAAGCGGGAGGGAGTCGGAGTGGGTGAGACGGGGAGTGAGGAAGAGATCAGACTGTGTTTCTGTGTTTTCTGCGGGGGGGGGAGCAGACCTGACTCTGAGATCAGAGACAGACAAAATGGCTCCCAGAGAACAGAGAACGCAGCATCAGGGCTCTGTCATCTCCACTCATACATCTGTCAGCTGACGCCATCACACACACATCTGTCACACACACACAAACGCTGCGCCGAACTGGCATGGCTGAGATTATAATCCTGATCATGAAGTTGCAGCTCCATCTATTCCTTCTTTCTTTTCTGTATTTAGTGTAAATAAATCAGATGTGAGACACATTAAAGCCAAACCTAGTGAGCTCTGACCCTCGCTCTGGTCTAAATCCTCCCACCGGCTCGTTCCGACGTGTGACGCACTTGACCCTGAACTTCCCTTGTTGCATGTTGCCTGCCAGAGAAAATCCTGAAGAGGGAATTCACCCAGTGAGCGAGAAAATACTGTAGGACAGGGTGAAAACAAACACACCGGCGCACTGCGGCCACAAGAGGGCGCTGCTGCCCTCTTGTGACAACATTAGGTCTCGCGTCAGTTTTTACTCCCAGGACAGAGAGGGATGCATCTTTACAGAACAGCATCATTATTTACACATTTGTGTTTTACATTATCACTCTTTAACATTATACTATAAAATTATGTGCATCTCAGGTTGGAGAGATCAGAGATATTAAGGTAATGAAATGTTAAATAGGAATAAAATATCCAATATGTAAGAAAAACAATTTTTTGAGTGTTACACGTAATATTTTGCTTGTATCTTTACGGTTATCCAAGTTTTTATTATAATTTATAGTTTATGCATTGAACTTGTTCAAAGCAAAGGTTTTATTTTAAAAAAACAAAGTTAACTGTAAACTGTAAATATGAAATAAAAAAAACATTTGAGAAGGTGAAGATAATGTTTTTATAGAAGATTGTTGATGCTGCCCTTATTTTAAACCACAGCAGCAATTTGTGCAAGCGTAGAACTGTAAACATTTTTGATAAATAATAATAAAACAAACATGTATGCAATGCCCACAAAATGTTAAATTTATCAACTAATTGATTTGTGTATTAAGTAAAATTGGAGATTTCTCATAACCATAATGTTTACTGTCTATAAAAGCCCCTGCCTGTAAAGAATTCCTTATTTTAAATAAAGAATTTACAAATAGTAAGTTACAAAGTTTCATTAAATACCTTGAGACAATTGTAAACCAGTAAATATAAAGCTTAAATCCATATTTATTAAGTTAAAACATAAAAAATAAGAAAATGTGGACAAATATTGTTCATTTAGTGATTATTGTAAACACCATCCTCAAAATACAGGTTGTGAAAGGCCATCTTATAGAAAGTTTTATTTACTGCATGATTATTTCAGGCTTAACTTAATAAAAGTTCTGTTTAATATATTAAAAGCCAAGCATTTTTTGAAGGAATGCATGTCACCCGCCGCCTTTTATTTTGGAAAATTATGGAGTTTTAGCTCTTTTGGTCAAATTTAGAAGGAAGAGTTAAAGTTACTACCAGATCAAACTTTAGCTCAACATCTGTACAATCAAATAAGCTGTTGTCATTTTATGTGTTTGCTAAAGTTGCTGTGGCAGCCATCTTGAATTAGGTTGACTCCTAAAGGTAATGAGTTGTAGATCTACATCCAGTGAGTTTTATTAAAATCCATTCAGTGGTTCTTGAGATATTTTGCTAACAGACAGACAGGACTGATGACAGCAGCTAATGTCTAAGTTTTATGTGTTGGGGTTCGTTTTGGAGATGACTCTCAGCTACTACCACTTCACATTTTAACTCAATATTTATAAAACTGACTGAGTTTTAGTTTTTCTGTTGGCTAAGGTTGATTAGCTGTGGCGGCCATCTTGAATTGGGGTGACTCCATACATTAATGAGCTGTAGACAAACATCCAATAATTCCTTTCTGAGATTCATTAAAATCCATCCAGTTCTTCATGAGATATTTTGCTAAGAGACAAACAGAAAATTACAATACTCCCCGTCTTTTGGTGGCAGACGGTAAAGAATAAATTGTGCATTAACAGCTAACATTTTTCTTTTTATCGTTTTGTGTTTGTTCAGTTGAAACATTTTTTATATAGATAAACATAAACAAACTCTTCAGTCAGGATTCAATATGGAGTAAAAACATCTGACATAATAAATTAAATGTATTAAAGGACAGAAACAGTAAAACAATAAAAACAGCACAGAGTCCTTCTTATTTTGGACAACCTTGTCATTTATTCGTTTGTTAGTTGCATGTTTATTCAACTTATTTTAAAAACTGATGACATTTTCAGATGAGCTGAGTCTTCATGTAAACCTGCTTCATGCAGTCACTCTAATAAAGCTTTCATCCAAGAAGTAGCCACTTGTTTTTTAGATTAATTGAAACAGAAGGATCTTTAAACTGAAGCTGCCAACATTTAAAGTATAAAATCTGACGAGTGAAAAGGTCCCCAGAAAGCTCCTTCAGTGTGGAGAAGTGGGATAATCTGTGGCAGTGATGTGTTTAAAATGTTTACTTTATTTTTTTTTTAGAGAGGAAGAAGTCAAGAAAAAGACAAAAACAGTTGGGTTTTTATTCCACTCGGGGAAACAAATGGAACAAATGCAATCTTCTGGAGCAGGAGTGGTTCTGTTTCTGTTCCTGTCTGTAGAAAGAAAAAAAAAAACAGGAAAAAAACCCTTAAACAGACGCCGGCTGTGGGATCAGTTCGGTCAGGGCTTCTTCTGCAGTCGACCGAACGAGAGCCTGTCCTCAGATCAGCATCTGAACCGGGGGTGACGAGGACGGTTGTTATCAGAACTCTGGCAGATGCTCGTGCCGTTCGGTTTCCTGTTGACGAATAAGTGGAAGTGGCATCCTGCACGCATTTGCACATGAGAATCCAGGAGCGTGCAACACATCGACACCCAGTGACACGTGCACAGACTTACACAAATACAGTAGGCATCCTTTTTCTGCCCNCCCCCCCCACGCCCCCCTACTTGTGCCCCTGAGCCTAACAGTCTGGACATGAGAGATATCAGAGCGCAGGAGAGGCATGAAAACAGTGTGTCTGACTTAGATCAGTGTGTAGCTGTGAAAGTGCATTTGTAGGCGACAAAATGGCGATGTCAGAGCAGCTTGAGTCTGAGGGAGGTAAGTTTGTCTCACTGATTTTTATTTATTTTTTTCCTGTCAACATTTCTCAGATCAAACACAGAACAGCTTAAAAAAATGTCAAATTTATTTTCCTTTTTGGCGCTTTTATTTTGTAGAGCAAGTCAATCCTGTTCCAAAAAAAAGCTTTAAGACACTCGTCGCAAACTTTAAAACAAGAGAAAAAAAGTTTATCCTGAATCATATCGAACGATGCAGTTTGAAAGACTTTATTCAAGTGGTTTTCCACTCCATGTGCACTCCATGTAAACAAAGCCCTTGGTTGGATTCACCCAAAACCACTCGGAGGCTTGATCCACGTGATCGACCTGCATGAAGCTGGCTGAAGTTTGAGTAGGTAAACAAATATGGCGGAATTGGAAAGTGTAGATTTGAGGAGAAGATGTCGGGAAGTTGAGTTAATCTGCTGCTAAACATGAAGGAAAATGTGAACTTTATGACTCTCTGTCGAGCACAGAGCCATAAATACAGCACGGCATTCAAACACACAGCTTCTGGGAAACTCATTGAGACTAGTAAGTTTAATTTTCATCCCTAATTATTTTTTAATCTGCAAAGTTTACTCAACAAATCTGAGCAGGAATACGTACCAATACGTCAAAACTGTTGAACTTCTCAATCCCAAACTGCTCTTTCACGGACGTCTCCATTGTTGACCTATTTTCAGTCACTTTGGCTGTTTCCATAGATAAACTAACACACGTTCACAAATTTTGCTTACAAACTTTTAATTCAAGGACTCAACAACCATCGACTTCAGAAAAACAAACAAACAATGGATTTTGTTTCTTACCTTATTAATTTTTTGACCCGGCTTCATGAGGTCACAATGAGTACCTCTTTAGTCCTTAAAACGTGTATTTGGATTTGCACGTCTGTCATCCGTCAGTGGGGGCTACAGCACCCTCTGCACCCTTAGTTCCCACGGCCTTAATCTCAGGGCAAACACAGAACAGCTAAGAGACGTCAAACGTCTTTTCTTTTTGGTGCTTTTAGTTTGTGTTCGTGTGGAACAAGTCCACCCTGTTCCAGAGGTAAAACCTGAACTTTAGTGGAAACATCACACTGGTTCTTCAGCACCAACACATTCCAGCTTTAATCACTTCACATGCGTGGATTAGTGGCTTTAGGTGTGACTGTGAAGTTGGAAAATGAGGATAGCTGGTGAGATGAAGGTTAGGCAGCAGTGTGTGTGTGTGTGTGTGTGTGTGTGTGTGTGTGTGTGTGTGTGTGTGTGTGCTGCTGCTTGGGGTGCTGGTTGGAGATAAGGCCTGCCCTACGCCTGAGAGCGAAAGAGACGGTGTGTGTAAGCCCTTCAAGCCTTATCCCGACACACCTCCCACCCCCACCTCCTCTCCATCACTCTACCACACACACACACACACACTCACACACACACACACGGTGGGGATTAACCCTGTCATGTACCATTTCAATGTGTGAGCTTTGGAAACACACACACACAGGATTAACTCTTGTGTGTCCATTTCTATGGGTGTTTCTTCGCCCCTCTCCGGTTGTGTCAGCATTGACTGCTCGGGTTGCCATGGCGACAGGGGCCAGTGAATGTAAGATAGGCAAATCCACATAAGTCACCCGCAACAGACACTCTAAGCTACTATTGACTACACCTCCCCTGGTGCTAGACACACAAAGATGCTGCCGAAGGACTGACAGGAGACTTGTGAGCTGTGAAGGGCTCATGAAACCAGCTTATATGGTCAGAGCGAAGTGCATGAAGTCGGGCCGAGCATCTCTGCTGCAGGTCGGGGTGAGAGACGGGCCCGAGAGCAGATTATCCTCTCTGCATGTCTGCATCTGAGAGACACTTTGCTGTCCTTCAGTTTTCTCACATCAGAGATTAAAAAAGAGATCCACGTTTCAGTTTCTGTCTTCCTTTTTTTCCGTAGATGTAAAGGGACTTAAAGGTTGCAGAACGTAGGCAGAAAATAGTTTAAAAATACGGACCTATTTGAAGGATAAGAGTAAACAAATAAGAACATTATATCTGTCATGACTGTCTCAAAGAGTCCAATTATTCTATCATTTGTCTTGTTTTTAACTCAAGACACTAACTTTTATATACAAAAATATCTGCTCGAATGGTTAAGATAATTAAAATTAATTTTTAGCATGTTAAATGTTTAGGAATATAAATATTTACCATATTTAAAATATTTTCCCTACAATTTGTATTTTCTTAGACATTTTCATGAAAATGGCACAAGACTGAACAAAAATTTAACTTGTAAAGTCACATGATTAGAAAAATATCGATGTACAGTTCTGCGCAAAAGATTATATAGTTTAAGTTTATTTATATATATCATATCTGCATGAGTAACTTGAACCACTGCTGTTAAACTTCAGAGTAATATTCCACTTTTACTCGGCGCCCTCGGTGAGAGTGTGGCCACAGAGCAGCTCTCAACAGCAGCCTAATTTGTGACTAAAACATTTATGAGTGGTGTTTTCACTCTCAGTCTACATTTGTGATTTAAAAATCTGATCTGTGTTCACGCAGCTTCCTTGAGTATTCAACTCAAAGGGTGTGAGTCCTTTAGTGTCTGAAAGGAAAAGATTTTTTACCCCCCCCCCCCAAAAAAAAAAAAAAAACAAAAAAAAAAAAAACAAAAAAAACAAAACATAAATCGACACAAACTGATTCTCAGAGGAGCTGTTGCTCACAAACTGGATTTTAAAGAAACTGAACAAATAAAGGACAGAAGCAGGAGAGGAAGTGATGTCCTGACAAAACGGGAACGAATTAATCCATTAAAGACTTGACACGGGACCTGGGAGATTCATCTGCGACCCATTTTACTGTGTTAGCTGAAGAAACTGAGATTCTGAGTTCCTTCGAACTGAACTGATGAAAGGAGCCGGCAGCACTGAACGAACGATGGGAGAGTGAGCGAAACACCCGACACATGAAGTCAGGTCAGGTTTTAGTTTGCAGTATAACGTTTCCACTCATGTTTAAGAGCTCACGGTGTGAGTAAAAAACCTAAACACGCACAAACGCACCGACTATCAGGGGCAGCGATGTCCTCCACAGAGACACCAAAGACTCAAAAGAACTGATAACCCACAGCCGGACCCTGACATCTCAGTGATAGGCTGAAACACCTGTCAATCAAACACAAACTTCACCTGAGGCTTGCTTCTTTTCATCATCAGAGATGTTGTGATCGCCTAAATTTCAGCACAAACTTGATTAGAAGCTGCGTTCAGAACACAATGTGCAGTTTGTTCCAGATGTAACCCAGAGCTTCGACTACAAGGTTTTGAAATTGAAGTTTGTTGTAGTTTTAATTAGTTTAAGTCCGTAGTCACACACCTGCAGCAGACTGAGTGAGGTGGTTCAGATCTATAGCTGGTGTTCTGCTCCACTGGACTATCTTCAGCACCAAAAACTAGACATTTAGGCATATACAAACAATCAAAGTTTAGCCAGAATCTGACTAAATGTATATTTGTATTCATCTGAAAAAGCAGAGAGTGTATGGGTAACTTTTTTTTTGATTCTGGAGAGTCAAGGATGTGATGTTGTTGAGCGACTTTTCTTTTTCTTTATATGAACAGATTAGATTACTGTCGGCCTGCTTGGTTCAGTGGTTTACACTCCTGGTTTTCATGTTCGGAACGGGATCTGTGTCCAGAGTTCAGGGCTTGAGTTGGACAAAAGTGACAGGGTACATACAGGAGTACTTACAGGGGTACTTACAGGGGTACTTACGGGGTAATTACAGGGTACTTTCAGGGGTAATTACATGGTAACTACTACAGTGGTAATTACAGGATACTTACAGGGACAATTACAGGGTACCTAAAGGGGTATTTATAGGGTACCTATAGGGGTATTTACAGGGGTAATTACATGGTACCTATGGGGGTAATTACAGGATACTTTAAGTGATAATTACAGGGTACTTACAGGGGTAATTACATGGTAACTATAGTGGTAAATGCAGGGTACAGAGAATTAAAGGATACTTGCAAAGTACATACAGGGGGAATTACAGGGTACTTGCAGAGGTACATATGGAGGTACTCACTGGGTACATGTGGGGGTACTTACAGAAAGTTGTTGGGGTACATATGGAAGTACTCACTGGGTACTTGCAGGGTACTTACATGGGGAATTACAGGATGCTAACAAGGTACATACAGGGGAAATGATAAGGTACTTGTGGTGGTACATATGGGGGTAATTACTGTGTATGTAGGGAGTACTTACAGGATACTTATGGGTCACTCACATAGGTATTAAGAGGGTACTCACAGGGAACCGGGCTGTATTTTGACTTGAGTATATCAAAGCCCCATATCTGACCTTTCAGCTGATTTTAATTTGTTTTGCAAAAGCCTCATCAGAAATAGTCCCAGGGGAGGAGTGGTTGGGAGAAAGTCATTTTTAGGACAGGAAACAGAAAAAAAGTGTAACTTGTGTCAAAATTACTTAAGAACTAGTCTAAAAATCAACAACAAGTCTTAGGAAGTGAAAAGAAAAAAAAATAATATTTTTTTTTCAGTTTGGTTTTGGTTCAAAAACTTTTGAACCACAGTTTTGTTTCATGATTTTGTCAGTGTTTCAGTAATATCAACAATGAGTGTCTCCAGCCATTTGTAAAACACAGAGGAGGGAATGTCATGGTTTGGGGCTACATTTTACCCGTGGTTGTTGGTGATCTTTTGAGAAAATATGGACATCCAAAAGTACCATCAAACTTTAATCCACCATGTAATATCACCTGAAAAAGTGTATTTATAATTTTGAAGCAATGCTGGATTACCTCAGCAAAAAACAGAATTTTTTTTTAATCCAAAATCAAAAAAAGAGCTTCAGATTGTCCCCCAAGAAACCCGGTAAAATATTTTTTGAAGATTATTTAAAAGTTGCAAAACAATGTAGCTAAACTGGCTTCTGTGTTTGTTTACCTGGTGACACATAGAGAATAAAAATGCAGATGAAGAAATATAGAAAATAAGATGCCTGAAGAGGAGTTTGCTTGCAGGACGCAAGCCTACTTGTTCTTTTTACATCTCAACTTCGGCCATATGGGTGAGATCTCGCTGGCTGTGATCTGAATATCTGATTATAATTTGAGGCGATTTAAGCAGATTTAGAGGCCTGTGGGATTCTCCTTTTGGCTTAGTGTGGCTGAATGTGTGTGTATATTATTGTGCCTGCCCAGGAAAGAGAGAGGGGGAGCAAAAAAAGAAAAAAGAAAAGCGAGAGGGATTTCCAGTGTTGATGCATTTGCTTGTCCACCTCAGAGACGCTCCTGTGTGCAAACTATAAAACACGAATAAGTTCAAACTGTCTCAGTCTGATGTCTTCTGTGGAAGTTCAGGAGGCCTTAATCTTCTTTTAAATGATGAAACTGCTGCATCAGCTGCACGCCGAATGAGCCCCACGGTGTGTTGAATGCACGGTCTGGGTCCAAGTCGCCCCAGTCCGGCCGTTTGCGCCAAGTTGATCTCCACTAATTAGGCAAACGTGGAAACCACTTTGCAAGGCAAGGCAGCGTGATCTTTGTTTCCACGCACATTTCCAGTCGGCTGCATTAGGCCAATTCTCATCTGTGTCAGTTATGAGGAAGGGACGGGATGCAGAGGGAGGAGGAGGAAGGGGGAAAATGCTTACCAGACAACCTTTATGTGCAGTTGTGCATTAGAGGAGGAAGAGCAGGAGGAGGAGGAGGAGGAGAGGGGGGAAGAGGGCGGCTGGCTGTGCTGGGCAGAGGAGAGAGGAGCAAATGCATTGCAGACGGATAGGAGGCGGAGGAGGAGGGCCTACAGCTATTGTTCATGTCCTCCCGTGAACAAAGGGCTCATCGGGGTCCGTATGTAAACCCACAGCAGGCTTCAGCCCACTAACAAGGCCTCATGCGGGACAAAACATAAACCACCGACTCCCGCAAATTCAGGCCTTTATTTCGCTGCGGTCTCGCGGTTTGAGGAGTTTTCTTTATTGATCCAGTCGGAAAGGACGCGTTGTGTGGGTACGTCGCGTCCAGCGGGCCTATCCGTTTTTACGCACGGAGCGTACACACGGTCTATCATCACGGATCTGTAAACACCAATTTTCTGATTGGACTTCTCTGCAGGTAAAAGGGTCGCTTTTATACACCTCCCCTCTACCTCCACCCCCTACAAAAAAAACAAAGTTTCGACAGTAATGTCCAGCTTCGAAAGCAGTTGAATGTGTTTTACGAGCGCGCGCGGTTGTAATTACCGTCTCTTTGTCGTTGAAGAGGAATTTAACGTTAAGGCGTTAGCAAAATGCTAACAGCTAACTAGCTACCAACTGGCTTTCTAGCGTTAGTCTTCCCCAAGGCCTAAAGCGTTACCCTAATGTCTCATTGTTTATTTTTTTACCCCCAATTTGTCCACTGTGAACACACGTGAACGTATCGCTTGTTTGAAAGGATTAATAGTTTATTTCGTTTAAAAAATGAACCGCTTTTCCGTAATCTTTGTAGTTTTAGCCTAGCTTGTGGCTAACTGCGCTAGCTGCCTTTCTAATTGCCTTTGTAGCCGGTCGGCTCCACAGTAAAACTATTCTGCTTAAAAACTTAAAACAACTACTAGCGGTGTGGAAGTTGGATTTTAAATGGTGCATAAGAAGGTAAATAAATCCCTTTAAAGCTCCCTAGGCTGGGTTTAGTTTATCAGGTAACGTTTGTGGATACTTCTTTTCTCTCCTGGTAACCATAGTGGCAGTCTGGGTTAGCAAATATTAAAAAACACGACAAGTTATTAAGTTTTTGTTAGATTGCTGATGCCTCTAGTACTCCAGTGCTGTTACAACAACACAATCTTTCACCAGGAAACGGGTATTATGAAATAAATTAAGAGTTAAACAAGTTGTGAGTTACATACGTAGTAGAAGTGAACAAATAAAGCAGATTGCCCTTGATTTATAGTGTTGTTTTTGTACATTATTGCATTATGTACAGGTGAAGCAGTTAGTGGCAAGAATTTTACATGGGTTAATCCAGAAATACAGCATTAATTAAGTGTGCATACAGTGGTTTGTATTATTTACATAAAAGAGTAAAGTTACAGTTGCAAAGACTATGATTGTTCACCAGGGAAATGAACACTGTTTTGTTTGTTTTATGTAGTACTCTTGAAATGCATACCTGAAGGGTTAGAGCTCAAAAAGCCTGTGTCCTGGCAGTGAAGGGTCTGAGGGGATTTCTTCTGGTTCAGGAAAAGTACAGGTTCTGGATGGAAGCCAGCGGGACACCAGACTGTACGCCACTTCATCCAGGTGTCCGGTTAAGTCGTTAAACAAACCAGGTAGCTGTAGAGGTGCACAGGACAGACTAATGGCACCTGAGCAGCTTGGTTATTTACACACAGGCTTGGATTTTTGTGTGGAGACTCTCAGGATCAAGAACATAATATATTGAACGCTTTTGGCATTCGTACTACTTGTGCCGAAGTTTGACCGTCACCCAAGCCGGGAGGATATGAACATGTACAGTATGTATATAATGTGTTGTTTGCTTGTAAGGGAGAGAGGAACATGATTCCCAGCGGAGGAAGTGGAATCCAGCTGATGTGATTGTGATTGACTGTCATTAACCGCTAACAGGGGAGGAGAGGAGCTAATGGAGCTCTCAACAACTAATGGACACATAAGCATTGATTATTTATTTATTTATCAATCTTCTGGGTGCTGCATTCAGCCTATAGCATAGAGTTACAATCTAAACAGCTTGTTTCCATTCAAAAGGAAAAACGGGACTTCATATGGCTGATTGTTTTGTAGCTTTCTTCCTGCAGAGAAGATGAGAATCTTGTTTTAAAGGTCTGTATTCATCTTCTTTGTTTACCTTTTGGTCTGCAACTTTTATTATAGGCTGTGTGGTGTCTGAAATAACAGCAGAGACCACCTGGAATATAAGCATACTGGAATGCAGTTCTCTTTGTATCAGATGAGCTGCTGCTTGAAGTTGTGTTAAAAACAGAGATAAACCTAAATTAATAGTTTTAGGAACTTGATGTCAGTGCGACTGTTAAAAAGCCAGGAAAGACTCCATCTGGCCATCTGACAACAACGTGTCTCCTGATGGCTGTTTTCTGTTTTTTTTTTTAAGAGCAATACAGTATTTTACATTTGGTGACTGCAGTGTTTATGTCAAATTTTCTTCCTTATGAATAAACAAAAAGATGTTTATATTCTTTTGACATAATCCTTGTTTCTTCCAGAGTAGATGTGTCATATGCTTAATATGCAGTAACAAGACAGAGGGACATTAAGGAGGCGGGGCTTCACCATGGTGATGGTGAGGTCACGACCTGTAGGCCGCCACGCCTGGATGGCCTTTATTGCAGAGTTGGGCAATTAGAGTAAAATAGGGATTGGAGCCGTTTGCTCGAGAAAGACACCAGCCTGTTTTATGAGCGTACTTGTAGAGTGCATACGGTCTGTTGGTATTTGATATTTACTAGATGTTTTATGGAGGGTAGACAGGGCGGCTGTTTCTGTCCTGAAGTCCTGCGCTTTTATGTCACAATTGACGTTTTGAAAAAATGACCTGGAAGCATCTGCTAGCCTCTCAGTCCCTTTTATGGGCTGCTTGCGCAAATTCTCTTTATGTTCATTTATTATACGCCTGTCCTCGGACGGGACGTATCATGGTATGGGTCCGTCGTCTGTGGACAGTTTCTTCTCCGAGCTCTCACTCAGCATTTGTGTAGTGTAGGAATGTCAAACTGCACAGCTGGACACCTTATGGGTCAAAGGTGATCCCTATTGATTTCAAGGTCACGGGTGACCCCCTTTTTGAAACCTGTCTATGCTCCAGCTTCCAGACTGATTAACACAGAAATGTTGAACCCTTTGTTCCTTAGATTGTGGGTGTATTATGTATCCTATGTTTATCTTTTTATTAGCTGGGTTGTTCTTCAGGATGTACTGAAAGCTTTATTATTGATAACTTTGTGGGAAAATGCAGCTTTTTTTTATATATATGCAAGTTGTTCATGTAGAGTTTAGCTTGAATTTTAGTCTGATTTTTCTCCAGTAGTCTGCCCAGTCTTTTTACTATAACTTTGAGTATATTGCATACAAATTGAACACTTGTGGTTTTTCCTCTCTTCCAGGCTGTTCCTCCAAATCATTCAAGCTGTACTCCCCCAAGGAGCCCCCCAACGGTAGCACTTTTCCCCCCTTCCACCCCGGCACCATGCTGGACAGAGACGTGGGGTGAGTTGGATTTCCATCTTTTTTATTTTGCCGTTTGTAGCATTGCACACTGTGTTATATATTTGTAAAAGAAGGCCGAACGAGTTGGGTTTCTATAACCCAATATTTATTTGAAACGTTCTGCAGTAATGCAGCTGGTTGGCTAATCAGCTAACAGCTGTAGCCTGTAAAATGTGTTAACAGGGCTGTGTTTAGGATTTAAAGGACACAGCAAGTGATTTTCTTATACCCACTCTGAAAGTAATCAGATTTATTAGGAGTTTGATTAAGTTTTACAAACTGTATATCAAATTTCCTCTTTATTGTTCACAAAAAAATCTTAGTAGAGTGAATAATTCATTTAAGAGTGATGTTTGTAGAAAAGTAACAATAATTTCTCTATCACAGAAGTGATAGTCAAACCATTTTCTCTGTTTTAATAAACAGAGCTCTGCCATCATATCTTATTGTAGCTAACATTTGTCAGGAAATGGTGCTAAATATTAAAACATGTTTGGATTGTATTTAAACAGATTGTCGGATTATTGGTTGTGTAAAACCGAATCCTGTTGATATAATTATCTGTTAATCTAGTCTTTATTTCATTTATACAGTAGCCATTTTAGTGCACTGTAACGTTATTCTAGTGTTGCCCGACTCTGTTGAGCTCCAGGGACTAAAGTGGAAGTGATTTTCTTGCTGTTGGAGGAGAATTTGTGTTCCTGAAGTTGATGAGCGTGGCTCAGTTAGGTTTTATTCTGAAGAGTTGGGTTCTCTGCTTTAGAGTTTGTATTTCCTGTAGGTGAATTAGCTGCAGTTGCTAAACGTGAGAATGTTGTTTTACAGCCTCCTTCTATGATCCAGTCTGTAATTCTCTTTGAGAAGGGCATATGAGTTCTAAAGCTGAAAGTAATAATTCCTGTTTTGTGTGCTTTCTAGTCCTACTCCAATGTACCCGCCCTCATATCTGGACCAAGGAATAGGGTAAGGCTGCATTACTGCCTGTTCTTTCCAGGTAGTTAGAATATGTAGACAAACCTGTTAGATGTTTTAGTTTTATTGTTGTACAACAGCAGTTACATGAGCCATGACAAGAATAACCATTTGAAACCAGAAGGTCATCTTTTAACCATTGATCTCTCATTATTTCTTCTGCCTTTTTTTGTGTTCAGGAGGCACACGCCGTATGGCAACCAGACAGACTACAGAATATTTGAGCTCAACAAACGGCTACAGAGTTGGACGGAGGTCAGTAAGCACTGGCGCGTACGCTGGACAGTCCTATAAACAGACACAGAAGTGACCCAGTACTCACATCATTTGGTTATTTTCTTCCTGTCAACATGTAGGAGTGCGACAACATTTGGTGGGATGCATTTACTACAGAGTTCTTTGAGGACGATGCGATGTTGACCATTACGTTCTGTCTGGAAGATGGACCCAAACGTTACAGTAAGAACCAAAGTTGCATTAGTTAGAAGTACCGCTGCATGGTTAATAATACATCTTCGCCTCGTTGTCCACTTTACCTGCAAATTCTAATGTTTCCTATTTGTGGTTTACTAAAAACTGATAACATGACTCCTATAGAAGCCAGCTTTGTGTTAGACAACCAAAATATACACTTTGTCGTGTGTCCTAGCAAGTGGAAGCAAAGCAATTGAACTTCTTTCTGATTCTTGAAAACATTTTGCCTCTAATCTGAGGAGTTTTCGCAACTAAAAACCAAAAGATGGAAGGTTCCAGTCTTTAAAATAGTTAAATTCAGATTTGATTCAATATATTCCTTTAGTGGTGGTTTGTTTAAAAATATATAATTGCCTTATATGTTTGCTGGCAGTGATAGATGAAACACAACTGTAATTTTACAACTCCAATGCCTCACCCCAGTTTTCTTTTTTCTCCTGTGTGTCACTCCAGCAATCGGCCGAACGCTAATTCCGAGGTACTTCCGGAGTATATTTGAGGGCGGCGCCACTGAGCTCTACTATGTGCTGAAACATCCCAAGGAGTCTTTCCACAACAACTTCGTCTCTCTTGACTGCGATCAGTGCACCATGGTCACCCAAAATGGAAAGCCCATGTTCACACAGGTTTGTATTTTTTAAAAAAAAAGTTTATAAAAATGAATGTTTAGCTTTGCATCTAGAAGTCTGTACGCATTGTTTTTTTCCCTAGTAAGGGTCTGTATAACTAGCTCTGGCCAGGAGCGTACCCACGTGTTTAAATATTTTATCCTCTACTGATTCGTTCCTCTGAACCTCTGTAGGTGTGTGTAGAAGGACGCTTGTACTTGGAGTTCATGTTCGATGACATGATGCGGATAAAGACGTGGCACTTCAGCATCAGACAACACCGTGAGCTCATCCCGCGCAGTATACTGGCCATGCATGTGAGTCACTGCTTGGGAAGCTGGCCTCTGCATCGACACAAATACACCTGTTTTATTGTTATTATTATTATTTTAAAACCTTTTATTGTGTTATTATTTCAGGCCCAAGACCCACAGATGTTGGACCAGCTGTCCAAAAACATAACGAGATGTGGCCTGTCGAACTCCACCCTCAACTACCTCCGAGTAAGTCGTGTTTTGGAAAGATTCAGATTTTAATATTGTCTTCCAAACAAAAGGCTCTCAACAGAACAGTGCCTGTTTTTAATCATAAGCAAATCCTTTTGGGAGTGATAAAGGTGGTGTTTCCTGTAATTGCCTATCCCAAAATTGATCCCACTGGTATTTCTTGTAAGTTTTTAAAAAAAATGTGGTCAGTGTTTTAAGTTTTTGGCTTTTTTGTTTTGTTTTTAACTCTTTTTAATCTATTGTACAGCACACTGACAGCCTGTTTCTGTGTAGAGCATCATTTGATGTGTTGGTTGCTGTCACCAAGAGTGTTTAGGAGAAAATGTTGCTTCAACACAAGTTGTGATTATTTAGTAAATTAGTATTTAAGTGCCGTTGAAATTAAGAAAGCCTACGTATTAAAAAGATAACTGTATTTTCAGACTGACAGTGTTATTATTATTTTTTGTTGTTGCTTTAATCTAACTTTTTGAGCACTTACGGGGACATTTGACCACATTCCAGTCTTTTAGGTTAATACAAAACAAACAAGTTGCAAAAAAAAGTAAATTTTCTAGCTGCAGTTTATGATTTGATCAGACTTAATAACCCCCCCCCCCTTTGATATTTAGTGCCATATATGATATAAATTCATTCTATCATACTGTATCAGTATCAGAATCAGAATCAGAATACTTTAATGATCCCTGGGGGGAAATTGCAATTATTACAGCTGCAGCCGTTCAAGTAAGCATTAGAGTACATCTTCCTGTGTATCAGCATTTCTTAGTACAATATCCTATTTATATATAATTTATCAGCAAGTAAAGTTACAGTTCTGCTGAGACACCGGCCAAACTCACTGTTTCAGGTGATATTTTTCCAACTTGAGTCATGTTTGTGATGAGCTGTGTGGCTTCAGAATGGGATTCTTGTTTATCGTCTTTCCACTGTATCTTTCTTCTTATTAAAATGTGCCGGCGTGGTGACACCACAGGCCTGTTAGGACCATGTGATGCATTAATAACATCATGTTTTCATCACTTCTGAAACAACAGCTTTCTGATATTCACCCGTAGATCATTAAAGCTCTCTACTTTTAACCTTCACACGTCTTCGTTGCATCCGACACGTCCACCGCTGTGGCTCTCTGCCACCACATGCTGCCGTGTTTACTGTTTGCGTTACTTCAACACTGACAGCACGTCTAATAGGTACAAAGTTCTTAAGCTTGATGCAGCCATAAGAAAACAATACTAATGTAAGTAAATATTTGTAGAAGTCTGAGCAGGTAATACTGTAGGCTGTTTTTCGTGAGCACTTATTCACGGCTACAACAGTTTTGTTAAACTTAAGAAAAGCAATTTATGACTCAAAATGCAGTGGAAACTGTCTAGAGATACATATTTGTTTTATCAGGTGCTTTGAGACAACTATGACTAATGTTACTGTGTCTCAGGGATGTTACTGATGGGTTTTCACTTTACTGAAATTTTAATCTCGGTGCTATTACATCTAATGTTCCTAACTGGATGTCTTAGGAGCACCACTTACATTGATTTTACTGCAATATTTACTATATATTATGCTACTAAAAGGTAATAAATATAAAGTGATAAGTTATATGTTGACTTTAAAATGTAGTCGGACGTATAGAATATTGTTTTTAGTTTTGTGATTTTTCATTTAATTGTGTATGGTTACGATAACTGCAGCTTTGTAAGTATAGATGTGCAGATTTTAGTTATTTTAGTCTCGTCTGCAGTTGATCTCTGCCTTTAAAATGCTGCCTCCTTTAAGAGGTTTGCCTCTTTAAAACCTGCAGCTCACCTGCTGATTTCATTTCATTTTAATGAGAAACGTAATGCTTTTATGTCACATGGGAATTAGTGTTTTTTTTTTACTTTTTATTAGTTTCTTTTGAAAAGCAAATTGATCATTCAAAAGGCCAAGAAGCAAGTAAAAAGCAAAACTAGTTGTTTACCTTTTGAACTCGAGACAAGAAGTTTAAGATGCCAGATTCATGTTAAATCTTTCATGTATCTTGATCACAAATTTTACCTCTTCCTTGTTTGTTTTTTGTTGTTGTTTAGGTAAATGATGGTGAGGCATGAACTTTAAATAGCTGTATTAATTATTTTTGAGCAATGCAAAATATTACAGATCCCTGGTAAGCTATTAAAAAACAAGTGTTTAAATGTTTTAATGCTGGCAGCTCCATCCAGCTGATACCGATCCGTTGAGGGAGCGGTTCTGTTTGTTTTTCTGCAGTGTGTTTCTGTCAGAGAAGCAAAGACAGCACTTCTTGTACTGATATTGTTGCAAACTAGGATATGCAAATATCTTAGTTTTATTGGTGTAATCTGTCCAAAAATGACGATCCTGCCCGTCTTTTACCCTTTTAAAAGTAGTCGAGATCATGTAAAGATTGTTTGTGATATAAACTTCCTCTTATTCCTCTTCTTAAACATGGATTTTTTGTGTTTTGTTGACCATGTCTGAAACACAACTTTGACATCAGTTTGAGATTAAATTGTAATCTCTAATCAACATATTTCCTCCGTTCCCTCCTCCAGCTGTGTGTTATTCTGGAACCCATGCAGGAGTTGATGTCCAGGCACAAGACATACAGCCTCAGCCCCAGAGACTGCCTCAAGACCTGCCTATTCCAGAAGTGGCAGAGGATGGTGGCACCGCCTGGTAGGTGACCGTCCTGCCGAGAGCCGGACACATGCGAACACTTGAACGATCGTAAAAAGGGCCAGCTAACCGTTTTCCCTGTCCCTCCTCTGCAGCTGAGCCATCGAGACAGGCCCCCAACAAACGGCGGAAGCGGAAGCCGTCGGGTGGCAGCACCATCAGCGGAGGAGGAGGAGCTAACAATACCAGCAACAACAAAAAGAAGAGCCCCGGTAGTGGCTTCCCTCTGTCCAGCCAAGTTCCTGTGAGTACAACAGTGCCATCTAGTGGCAATACCTGCCTACTACACCACTAACATATAAACAGTAACACTGTGATCATTGTCGAGCTGTTGGTTTAACCCTCCTGAAGCCGTCAAAAGAGAGAGAGAGATGAAGAAAGGTAGAAAAGCCCTTGTAGGCCACAGGAGGGTTAAACACTTAATTTTAACAACAGCTGGTAGCTTTCCTGAACTAAAAGTTGTGATGAGCAGCGTTAAACAAACGTGATATCTAACATTTGTCGCCATGTTGTGGCTGCAGGATGTGATGGTGGTGGGAGAGCCCACTCTGATGGGCGGGGAGTTTGGCGACGAGGACGAGCGTCTGATCACACGGCTGGAGAACACGCAGTTTGACGCGGCCAACGGCATCGACGACGAGGACAGCTTCAACAACTCCCCGGCCCTGGGCTCCAACTCGCCCTGGAACAACAAGGCCCCTTCCAGCCAAGAGAGCAAGAGCGACAACCCCACCTCACAGGCATCACAGTAGAACGCAGCGCCCCGAAACCTCTACACAAACCCCTCTCTGTCACCCCTCTGCCCCCCCTCCCACCCGCCCTACCTCTATAGCCATGACTGCAGCCCAATCAGCCCACAGTCTGATCTCCAAGCCAAACACTGCTGTAGCACTCAGATTCACCCACAGGAGCTCAGTTCAGCCTCCAACTGAGCCAGAGCAGTTTTGTTTTTCTCTCCTGTGCTGTCACTTCCCAACATTTAGGCACCGTGTCGCAGTACCGTTTCAGTTTTCTTCAGCTCTTATACAAAACGTCCCATCTGCTGTTGCTAATCTTTTTATTTTAAACGTTTGAACTGTGATTTGGTTGACTCGACCGAGAAGTTGCAGGATTTTATTCCACAGCAGAACTAAGTACACTAACCTGTCATAACTGAAGGGAGAGGATTTGGAACAGGTGGGGTGGAGGCGGCGGCGGCGGCAGGGGGCGGCGCTTCAAGGTGGTGGCGAGTTGCTTAGGGACTACTCGTCCACCCCGTCGTGGAAACATGGCCCTCAATTGTGGTCTGCTCTGCTGACGCACGAGTCACTCATGATGTCTGTTTAATAGAGTATATGTGTGTGTGTGTGAGAGAGATTTGCGAGGAGAGAAAAGTGTGGGCTTAACTGGGGCTTTGCTGAAGCAGACGGATCAGAATTTAGCGTCAGTCTGTAAAACCATTGAAATTAACACACTAGTACGAAGGCTGTTACGTGGCACTAGGGCAATAACACACACACACACACACACACGTAAAAACGTCTTGATTGAAGGATTTTGAGTGCCCTAGTGCCCAGGCGATCTCTGATTCGACTACAGTGAATGCAGTCTTTCAAATGGGAAGCATTTACAACACACACATGCACACACACACACAGTTACACATTTTAAGAGTTTTTATACAGTATATATATTTCCCTAGAATGTTTTTTAATTTGTATTAAAACGCCTTCATTTCAATTGTTTTTTTTTGTTTATTTTCTACCAATACTAAAAAGCTACAGACCAAGGAGCAACGCAGGACTTTTATCCTCCCCACCCCCTCTAAAATATATTGTTTTTATCTTTTATGTTTATAAAAGAAGAATAATTTTAGTGTGGATGTTTTTATTTTGTCTTCTTTCTTTTGGAGAATTTTTGTGTATTTGTGCTTGTATATTTAAGGTAGTAGCAAAGTTCTGTCTGACTGTAATAAAATGTATTCTTAGATTTACCTAAAGCCATCCTGATCTAATGTAAAGAAACAAAAATAGGAAAAAGGAGAAAAAACACTCATGAACCCGTTCCTTCTTCCCTCCCACCTGCTGTCTTTCCCTCCTTTTTTTAAAAACTTGTGTAAATTAAATTAAAAAAAAGTCCCCGGGGGTACAGTTACACCATGGAGATATGATTTTACTTATTCTTTTTTTATTTATTTTAGAGATTTCAGGAATTCACATACATTTTTCACCTTTTACAGGAAGTAATTTTTCACATAAGACCACGATTTTCTGTATATTCATCCTGATGTCAAGTGAATGTGCTCAATGAATTTTAGTTACTCTGTAACCTTCATGCTTCATCACTGGCTTTTTTAAAATTTGTTTTGTTATTTTTAATCATATGATCTCGCTCATAACCATCACCGGCTTCACATTTTGTTCCGTCTGCATATTTGGTTGCAGTGTCGAGTCTGTAAAGTCTACTAGGAAACTGCTGAAGTTCTGTTATTGGTTTGTACATTTCTATTTTGTTGGAGTTGATTCCGGCAACATTTATGATTGAGTTTGAATGGTGACTTGTACCTTCTCCAAACCCTGTAGAGAAATCATTGTTTGATATATATATTTTTTTGATTTGGTTAGTTTTTGCCCTTAATAATTAATGTATGGTACCAATAAAAAGATACATTTTCACTTAAAGTAAACTTGTAATGAGGATTTTGTTACTACTATAAAAGCTCTCAGGATTTGTTCTAAAAACCTGAAGTTTTATTTTTTTTTTGTTTTTGGTAATTTAGTCACAAATTCAAATTGAAACAAAGAGCTAAAGGCTTTATTTACTGAAGGACATCCTTCTGTTTTCTTTACCTGCTTGTTCCCGTTGGGGGTCGAGTTTATCTCCAGCTGTCACCGGACAGACTTCCTCTTCCTCGCACCTGGTGACAATTTAGAAGAGCCAGTTCACCTTATATTAAATTTGGTTTATTTATAAAGCGCCAAGTCACAACAAAGGTCGTCTCAGGTCTCAGTACAGAAACACTCACACAGATTATAAAAAGCCAATTAGTAAAAGTTATCTAAGGAAGCCAGTGGATTGTGTTGAATCTTCGCTTCGTCACAGTCCTGCATCCTAAGGAAGAAGGTCGGCGACAGTGGAAAGAAACAACTCCTTTTTAATGGCAGAACCAGAACCAGGCTCAGGATGGGCGGCCATTTGCCTCAACTGGCTGGGGTTTGAGAGGACAGGAAAGAGACAAACAGGATGATTGGTCCAGGTGTGGTTTCACATGCTTGATTTTGATCTGTGGTTAAAAACAACCTTTTTTTTTTTTTAAATTCTTAGTAATATTTTGCTTCTCATCCAAGGAGTTTTCTCAGTATGTGACATTTACCGGCAAAATGAGTCACATTAAGGATTTATTTTCAAATTCTCCATCTCGGAAGCTTCAAAATGATGCTATTTTGTTGAATTTTTAAAAGTTTTACCACCTGGCAACAAGCAAAGTTTTATTGGTCTAAAATGACGTCATCAGGTTTAAAAAGGTGAATGCCATAAGCTCTACCTGGACGACAAACATTATACGAAGGGTTTTTCAGGCGCTAAGGCAGCCGGAGCAGAAAAATGCTCAAGTTTCAAAGGAAATTAAAAGAGAGAGGGTTATTTCTGATGACATACCTGTTAGAAAACTTCAATTTAAAGGTAGATTAGGGAAGATTAAATGCAATTTTAGTTACCGGGATCACTAGATGTTTTTTTTAATGCAAATCTCAACTCATTTTGGTCACATATTTGTGACGTCAGCATTAAGTTGTGAGTAAATAAGATAAATTGATGATTATAACAACTCCTCTCTACTGTTTGTCTTTCATAACCTGTCAGGTGGAATGTAAGTATGTAATGTATATAAAAAAAGATGTTTAGTTGAACTGGCTGCCAATCCATTCATTAAACAAAAAAAATAAAAATAATTGCAGGAGACTGCATGTTATTATCCGACAGGCGCTAGGACCCGGAGGAGCAGCAGGAAGGTAACAGTAGCAGTATGCTAACCAGTGCTGCTATCACAGGGATTCATGAACCGCTTTTACACCATAAACTTTAATGCTTTAACTGAGGTAAGAACGCGTGACATCCGCCTATTTTAACCGCATAACACTGTCGTTTCGACAGTACACACAACCGGGCGATTGCCTGATAGCTGCATCAGTGCTAACATCATTATTTGTGAGACACAAGCTAGCTAGCGTTAGCCGCAGTCGCGATAAACATGTTTTTGTTGTTTTTACAGCTGAGTTAACATTAAGACAAACGGCTAAAAGCGAGTTCTTGTTGTATCTCTGTTGGGCAATGATACGTATTGTTAACCACGTCGCTGTCTTTCGTTTTAAAAACGGAACCAGTCGATGATTGCTCAGCTGGCTAATGGCAGTGACGGAGCTATCATCAATATTTATATCAATATCTGCCTGTAATTAACCAAAAAATCACTGGGATTTAACCAGAACAAACTGTGGTTCAGCCTCTGATTTAGCTGTAATATTCTGCCCCGTTAAACTATAAACCCCTGAAGGTCACACTCGTTTGCAAATGATTATATTTCTTCAAAAATGTTTACCTGATTTATTTTTTTAAGCCTTCTGACACTTTTAGTTGGCCTTTTATTAAAATATTTTTAACTCCTAGTTGGCCTTCTGGTACCTTTTTAGTTAAGTTTAGTCTATCTTAGCTTCATTTCTGATCTGTTCAGCTCAGGCTTTTAAATCCTAGTTTAGTTTGTTTGCTTATTATTAGTTTATGATATCTTAGTTTGGTTTTCCTCAGTTTATCTTTAATATGACTTAGTTTATCTTAGTTTCCTAGCTAAGTTTTTCGTCTGTTCGTCTGAATGCTTATGCTAATTTGTTTTCTTTAGATTATCTTAGCTCATGTTTTAGATAAGTTTAGTTTAGCCTTTTGTATTTTTGTGTTTTCATATTGTAAAGCACTACACTACACCTCTGAGAGATGCAAATGAGTAAAAAGAGTCATTTTTAGTGACAGTTTTAGTGGTCTTGCTAAGTAAAGCTGTCAGTAAATTGTTTTTAAAGCTCGCTCTGACAGGCAACAAGACCTATGTGTTGCTGAAGATTGGATGTTAGGAGGAAATGATTTGTATTTAATAAAATGAAGTTTTCAGTTTGACTAACGTGAATCTGTATGTGGTAATACAGCAGTTCTTCGCAGCTGTTGTCTCCTCTAACAGGACAGGGTGTCTCTACAAAACAAAACCTGTTTGGGAGCAGCTTGAGTCGATAATAATAATTGTTTTATTGTTAATATTTTAATTACTTTAGTACTGTTTTATACTTTATACTTGACCTTTCTATTTTATGATTGTACTGTATTTCATGATTGTGTACAGCACTTTGGTCCTGTTGGTGTATAAAGTGCTTTATAAATAAAGTTGGTATGGTATGGTATAATGATGAGGAGTCCAACATGTTGACCAGCTTCCTGACTCAGTTTAATGGATCCATGGCGTCTGCTGTAGACGTGTATTCCTGTATTTTTTATTTTAGTATAATTTTATACGAGCTGCACTCCTTCAGTTTCAGAGCGCACCGAACCTTGGTGTATGCAAATACGATGATGACACTAAAGGAATTTGTCCTCACAGAATGGCTTTACAAGCTCTGTCTTCTAACCTAAAAACTATATTATAATAAAAACACTCCTCATTCTTCGTATGTGCAGCCAAGCAGTTTTATAAACACACGATAATGATCAAATCTCCCATGTCAGACACGTCCAGATGTTTCCTTTTGACTGGCAGCAAAGGTTGACCCGCGCACCCAGTTGGTTTTAGCGTTTCGACTCGTTTATGTGTCTTTTTGCTTCTGCACGCCACGCTCCTTTCTCACTGTATTGTCCTCTCTGTCTCTGCAGACTTAATCATGTCTCAAGTCGAGAAAAAGGCAGGCTTGCTAAGGAGGACGTCGTCCTCCAAGAAGCCTTTGAAAGAAAAGGTGGTTCTGATGTACGATGAGATTTTTGCTGTGAGTATCACAACAGAGGGACTTCAGTGTGAAAATCTTTGTTAAATACATTATTGGCAAAGTGGTAATGATGATGTCTTTCCTGCCTTTGATTTAGAAAGAAGACCCAGCCAAAAATAACCCTCGCTTTTGGGATGAGCTGTTTCTCATGAAGGTACAGGAAATATAGATCAAACATTATAAAAGGAGATCTCTCTTAAAGTCCATGTTAGCAGCAGTAATGAAGACTAAGACTTAGTTTAAAGAATAGTTATATAAATAAAAATGCTACGAGGAAACAGTTATCCATCATTTCTTTCTGTTAATAGTTGTTACTCTTTGCAGGCTAATTGAGGAAATACTGATTCGCTCAAATCAAAAATAAACAAATGTTGCACAGATTGAACAAACTGCCTGTCTGGTGGCAAAAATTTGCATCGATTGTGTAGCGGCTGTTGGCCGCTGTTTTATTTATTTATTTTTTGTCAAAAGAGGAATTTATTGTGAGGCTGTTTAGAGAGTACATCTCTCATGTTCGTCTTTTCGTTTCAGGTGAACCTAGAGTACCTGGAGTCCAAACTGGAGAGCGTAGATGGAGAGGAGGTGCAGCGCATTCAAGACAACATCAACTCTCTGTTTCACCACTGCGTCCAAGCTCTCGGAGAGGAGCACCAGATCAAAGTAGTCAATGCCCTGCAGGTAAACAACATTGTGGTTGTGTTCTTTAAATTTAAAGCATGTTGAAATCATCTGATTCTGGACTCCTATATCTGTGCACCTCATCAACCTAAAACTCTTCTGACATTTGTAGTAATAAAACCGATCTTCATACTTAAAAATTAAAAAATAATGCTATTGGATGACGCAGCAGTGACAGTAATATTTGAGTATTTTCTGGACTATAAGGTGCACTTAAAAGCCTTTAATTTTCTCGAAAGACGACAGTGCGCCATATAATCTGGAGCGCCTTATATATGTAAGAAGTCGTAATGTTTTAGTTTGACTTTGGTAAACTACAAAGCTGCTCCGCTTGCAGCATCAAGGCTCAGTTATAATCGCGCAGGGCTCCGTGCACGGCGAGCGGTGGAGGCGTTTATATTTAATGCTTACGTCGGTGCAGTATTCTCCTAAAAGACGGGGCTGTTTTGCTTCACTTAATGCACCTTATATATGACAAAAGTTCAAAAATGGACAATTCATTGACAGTGCATCCTATAATCCAGTGCACCCTATAGTGCGGAAAATACAGTATTACTGTGATCACCATCACATCCTGCCCGTTTAACGACGCCTGTCCTCTCCGCCTTTCTCGTCAGACGCTGTGTGCACTTTTCCGAGGGGTTCACCAGAAGAACAAGTCGGCGTCTGGCTTTGACATCATCAACATGCTCATGGGCTTTGACAAAGCTGAACAAAGGATGAAGGTATGTCTGAAATTACGTTTACATAGAGAAAGAATTGAGTAAAATAAATGTATAAAGGGGTAAAACTGGTGGAGGTTCATTCATTTATTTGGGTCTCTTGCAGGACCTGATGGAGCGACTGGACAGCCTTCTTTGTGGAGACAGCTCAGAAAGTCTCAAAAGCCTCTGCCTCAAATTGTTGCTCTGCTTGGTGACGGTGAGGAAAACTTCCACCACAGTTTTATATCCTTCGGAGAACGTTTGTTGAACTGATAAAGCACGTGACGAGTGCACAATCTTTTATCTGCAGGTAACAGACAACATTAGCCAGAACACTATACTGGAATATGTGATGATCAACAGCATCTTTGAAGCCATTCTACAAGTAAGAGCTGCAGTGAAAATGTTTGATTTGTTTTCAGTCAGTCTTATTCCTCGTCTCCTCTGCTCAGATTCTTTCAGATGTTTCCAGCAGAGGGCAGCATGGTTACGATGCTGTTGTTCTCCTGGCCCTCCTGGTCAACTACAGAAAATATGAGGTTTGTGTTATGTTTATATTTGTGCTGTGGATTGTGTTTCTGAATCTAAGGTCTTTGTTGCGAGAGTTTAAATAGACACTGAAGGACATGCCTCTAGTATACTCGTGTCAAACTCCGTTCCTTGGAGGGGGTCGCTCTCCTGCATGATTAAGACGTGTTCTCGCTTTAAAACACCTGATTTAAATGAACGACTCGTGGATGTGCTTCTGGAGAACCTGACGATTTGGTGAGGAGGTAATTAAGCCGTTTGAATCAGGTGTGTAGGAGCAGAAAAACCTGAAACTTCCAGGACAGCGGAGCCTTGAGTCCTGGAAGTTTGACACCCCTGCTCGAGTTTATCACGTCCTGTCAGAATATTATATGAAGAATAGCTTCCTTTAGAAACTTTCGAAACAGATCTTAAACTATCGCTTAGTGCTTGAAGTATGTATTGGGGATGACTCTCAGCCACTAGCACACCAAATTTTAGCCCAGTATTTGTAAAATTGCTCAGCTGTGGCGGCCGTCTTGAGTCAGGTCGACTCCAAAAGTTATTTACTTTTGATCGTTTCATTCAAATCTGTCCATTGGTTCATGAGGTATTTTGCTAAAGCTGCAGACAAATGAACAGACACAGGCAAACATTATTGCCTTTTTGCCTTTCTCAGCGGGCGATAAATAGGCCATAAGAGGTCCGTTAACTTCATCATGAAGGCTCCAGTTCCTGCATGTAGAGCAGAGGAATCTCCAGACGTGATGTTATTTTATGATTGAATAATAACTGTGATCATCTCTGGTTTCTAGTCTGTAAATCCATACATTGTGAAACTCTCCATTGTGGATGACGAGCCTACACTGGATGTAAGTGTTGTTGTTTCATGTATTTTTATTATGAAATAATAATCATTACTTAGTTTATTAAAGGTTTGATTAAAACACTGAATGATCTTTTATTTTTCCCCCACCCCAGGGAATGGGCATGGTCGTCCACCAAGCTCTGGCAGAATATAACAGGTAACATCTTCACATTTCCACGGATCAGAAAGCCTCTTTAATCACGTTGTGTTTACTGCTTCAGTTTGAGGTCCGCTGCAATTGTTCTATTTCTATTCTTGGCAAAAAAGAGAGAGGAACAAAAAAAAAAAACCCAAAACAACCCAAGGCCTTTATAGCTGTAGTTATTTATATCCGACTGCTTTCTTTGTGCGCCTCTGATGTCTTCAGGAT
Organism: Kryptolebias marmoratus; assembly: GCF_001649575.2. Classification (NCBI taxonomy): domain Eukaryota; kingdom Metazoa; phylum Chordata; class Actinopteri; order Cyprinodontiformes; family Rivulidae; genus Kryptolebias; species Kryptolebias marmoratus. Next base: position 23,654,847 of record NC_051432.1, read on the forward strand.
TAGTTTGTAAAGGAGGTCTGGTCTGTCTGAATGCATAAACAGACACATCAAAGTGATGAAAGCGTACAGATCAGTGTTTTTATGGATAAATTGGAAGCAGTGAAGTTGTTTATGTGAACGTGTGTGCTGTGGTACAAGCACTGAGATTAAATGAACATATGAATCTCAGATTTCTGTGGTTTATCTATTATTGAAAACCTTTTCAGTTCATTTCATCTTCACCTTGTTTTGTTTTTATCTCTTAGGCAGTACAAAGATAAAGAGGAAGAGAACCAGGGAGGTTTCTTCTCCACTCTCACCAGCATGGTAAGATGCAGCCTAATCTAACATTTTTGCTTCTTTTTGAACATTTTCAGTCTGGTTTGATTAGAGCTTCGTATTTCCCCTCTCAGGTGGGAAGCATGTTTATAGCAGACGCTGATGAGAAACTCTCTGTACAGTAAGTATAAAGTCCTATTATTAGGCCAGTTTTTCTAGTATTAGTTTGATATTTGTCTGAGTTGCTTTACTCAGTCAACAAGTTTGGCTAAATTTAAAAAGACTGGTACCCAGAAATGTTTTTACAGATATTGAAGCCCCCTTTTTTTCAGGAAGCATGAAGATAATCAGAACTTATTTGTCCTGATGTACAATATGATGTTAATTGTGACACTTTATAGACCTCTCAGTGTTTGCCTTTACAAATTAAGCTACATTTAAACAGTTTGCAGCATCGAATTAAGCTGTTTCAAGTCATTTATTATTTAAAAAGTGAATGCAGAAATTTAGTAACTGATGTATTTGCGCTCTGTGCAGTATTGAGCAATAAAACAAAGAAAAGTAGCTCGACTGCTCGGTCCTGAAGCTACGTATTTTCTGCACCTTTTCACTTCTTTGTATTTGGCTCAAAACCGAAGGCTGTTTGGTTCAATAATATTCAAACAAATAAAAACAACTCTTTATTTTATCCTTTTTATTTAATCTCAAGGACAAACGAGGCGATTCTGCTGGCCCTTTATGAAGCCGTGCACCTGAACAGAAACTTCATCACCGTGTTGGCGCAGGTAAGTGTTGACATTTTGTCTTCATGTTGGCTCGTCTTCTGGATGTTTTAAAACTTTGACCGCTTTTATAATTCAGACTTCTTATACCTGTGTTATCCAACAAGAAAGAGCGTCGGGCAGCGACCTGAGGCTCACCTGGTTGAAAGTCGGGGCTGTTTTATGTCTAAGTTTAACGATTGTACATTTGTTAAATGTTTTTACTTTCTTATAAACAGAGCAGAGCAGGGCTCGAGCGTCTGTGAGAACAAAGTCAAAGATGTCAAATTTATGGCTATTTTTATCCAGAGCCACAACACGTGCATGCTTTAAAAGCCTGATTCAACACGAGACAGTGACAGTTTTAATGCGCAAGAAAAAGATGAGGTGGTTTGTTTCTTCAGAGGTTAAAGGTTTTCACGAACAGCTGGAAGTGAAAAACAAAGTGGATTTTTTTTTTTAAAGTAAAGGTTTAGAGCAGTGGTCCTAACCTTTTTGGCATTATGGACCAGTTTTACACAAGACCAGACCTACGAACTGGTAAGTTCAAAGTTCTCCAGGGAAGTTGAAGTATTTTTTTACTCGTTTTTGCAAAGTTGGCTTGTAGGTTCGCTTGTTCGAGGAAAATAACTGCAGCTGAGTCAAGTGCAGGAAAGAGGCGCAAACAAATCCGGTAATTTTTCAAAATAAAATACCCTACAGACCAATGTATAAACAAATATTTACATACAACAGATAAAAAAAAATTTTTTCTATTAAACTTTTTATTAATTCTGTGTAGCTCGGTACCAAATGATCCATGAATTGGTTCTGGATTGCCCGGCGTTTGAGTTTGAGCTTTATGGGTTTTTCAGGCTCTCTGTTCATAAAAATGCCAATTTAATTGAAATTATGTTTAAAAGTTCTGAATTAATTTTAGTTTTAGCCAAATTATGTAACAACTGTCTCACAAAGTGCAGCTGTTAACCCGGCTGTAGATGCTTTCAAATGTGGCGATGAATGAACAACACAAAGAAATGCATCGTTTGTTTTAGTTTTTACGATGGTTTGCGCTCCACTGAAGCGCGCCGGGTTCCTTTATTTCTCAGTCGTATATTCCACAAACAGGCTTTCATCATTTTGAGGCAGAGCTAACAGTTACACATTTGTACATTTGTGAATTTCCGTGTTTCTGGTCTCTCATCAGAGCCACCCTGAGATCGACATCGCAGCCACGCCCACCACCCCAACGCCGACGACGCCTACGACACCACTCGGCACAACGCCGCCCTCCCTAGACAGTGAGACGCACGTTTTTTACATGAACAGTGACGCTATCCGTGCCTACATCAGGGGGTTTTATCGCCTGGCCCTGAAGGCAAACAGGCCTTCGTTCGTCTGTCGTGTTAGCGAAATATCTTGTGAACGAAACATTCAGAAAATAATTAGTTGAACATCTATGACTCACTAACGTTTGGAGTCAAGCTAATTCAGATTGGCTGCTACAGCTAGTTGACTCTGTCAAACCTGCAGATATTGAGTTAAAGTTTGATGGTCGTAGCTGAGAGTCGTTAACAACACATACTCTGAGCACTAACACATCTCATAAGATCATTGGATTGTGAAAAATGTCCTTTAGAAGGTTTGACCAAAACCACTTTAACTCTGTCCCTTCTCAGAATAAAAGGATTTTAGTTTAAAACTCAGCGATATATTGTTAAAACCTTTCTTTTGTTTTTATTTTTACTAAACTCCACAAATCAAAGAGGACTTTTTCCAATTCTGTTAACATTTTTCTGTTTACCTGACATAGAAAAATCTAATTACAGACTTTCTAACAAAACACAAAACACCTTTCCACGGTCTAGTTTTTGTTAAAACCAAAGCAAGGCTGTCTCTTTGTGTTTTTCTTTCCTTCGTTTGGAGGTTGTGTGTTGTTGCTGGCATGTTTCAAAGCAGCTCTTTTTCAGCGCACACATGCTGTAGCTATTAAAAGTCCGTCGCTTCCAACCTAAAAGCCTTTTTCTTGATAAAATATTTACCTCTAGCGTCAAACACAGATGGATGTGCCACCTGGAGGCTGACTTACTGCAGCTCTTATGCTCTTTTCTTAGACCAGATGAGGTCACAGATAGATAATCGGATGTCATAAATAAATTTCTGCCCCCTCCTCTGGACCTGCAGGTCTAAAGAGGAAGGGGACAACCATCTTTCCTTCGCTGTTCATGAATGAAACAGTATGTTTGAAGGTTTTTACTGGATGAAGATGTTTGTGTAGACACAGCGAGATGCTGCACTTATGGTGATAAATGAGCAGATGAAAACAAGTCTTTTCATTCTGAAGCTTAGGGAATATTTTCAGAACCGTTCACTTTTCTACAGCAACATAGTGTCACTGTTTTTTGTAAATCTGTTTGGTGTTAATTCGAAATAAGTAAAAACTTTCTGTTTCCTGCACAGTGATGAACAACCCAGAGCTGCCTCTGGATCCCAACCTGCAGACCAGCAACCTTCTCATCACCTTCCTCAAGTATGCCTCCATTGTCATGCAGGACACTAAAGGTAAACTAAATCTCTTTTTAGAAACATTTGAAGTCTACAAAATCATTAGTTTACTGTTTTAGAGCCAATAATGTCTTACGTCGGGTCTTGTGGTCAGGATTGTGGAGACCAAGCAGATTAGTTAAAACAGCGACTCTCACGTTTTAAAGAAAATGGCTTAATGTCGAGTCTTATCTGCTTATTTTAAAAGAGAGTGATAAAAAACTGGGCTTCAGCAGCAGCAACACAAGGTCGCCGTTCCTCTTATTTATACAGCATTTGTGTGTACGATTGTTGTTTAATTTAATTATCATAAGTCAGTGTTCCTAAATCTCGTCCTTATTATTATTTATAAATCCTTAAAAAGCTCCAAAGTTTAACATTAGAGATGGGAATCTTTAGGCACCTCAGTTCAGTTTGGTTATGATTTATCAGAGGTGTGATCATAAAATGATTATTTTTTTAACTTGAATGGCTATCATTTTTTTTTTACAAAATCAGCACTGATTTATATATTTTCATACATGTAAAAAATAAACTTTTTAATCACAGATCAACAATTAGCATAGATGCTAACTTAACATTGAAAATGCCATAGAAAAGCTAACGCCATTAGCATTGTGTTTATTGCTGGAAATTTGTACACAAATTAAAGTTATTATTAAAGATAATCACAATAACTTCAGCTTTTATTTACAGACATATATTGTTCAAGTTTCAGCGACGAAAAGAAGAAAAACATCTCCCACCTCCAGGAGACATGTTGGAGTTTGTAACGACTGTGTTTAGTTTCTTTTGCCCTTTCGGTCTCTTAAATTGTTAAAAAATTGTTTTTTTTACAGATGAGCATAGACTCAACAGCGCCAGACTCTGCCTGATCATCCTCACCTGCATAGCCGAGGTGGGAACCTCTCCGGATTGGAAACGTTTGTTCGTATTCTCCTTTAGTCTGAACATTTTTGTTTTTGTTCGCTTGTGCGACAGGATCAGTACGCTGATGCCTTTCTTCACGACGACAATATGAACTTCAGAGTCACCCTCCACAGAATGGTAGGTTTCTAGTTGTTAGCAAAGCGATAAAAGCAGAGAAATGTAATTAATCAAGAGGCTTAATTTGAAACTTTTACTGACATATGGGGATTTTTTTCATCTTATGTCTGAATATTGAGACTCTGACATGTTTGGGTTCGCTTTTAGTTGTCAGTTTTCAGGTCATCTGTAAAGAGATTGTGGTTATAATAGTGGTTAGTGGTTCACACTGTTGTCTCAGTTCAGTCCCCAGGTTGGACCCAGGTCTGTGTGGAGTTTACATGCTCTCCTCCTGTTTGCTCAGGTTTTCTCCAGCTGCTCCGGTTTCCTCCCACAGCCCAAAAACACGCATGTTAGGCTGCCTTCAGGCCCGGGCCTCCGCTGAAAAAGATCTCAGTGGTTAAATAAAAATAATAATCCTTTTTGTTCTTACTCTTTCAGCCCATGAGACACAGAAAAAAAACGGTGGGGAAAAACATCCCGTCACGCCCGCTGGTCTGTGCTGTTCTAGGTAACAAAAACCGTTTTTATAATCCTTGGTTAAGGAGCTGCAACCTCTCATCTTCAGGACCTTATGTGCCTTTTTCCATGTATTCAATAATATTTCTGCAAAAATCATTAACTCACAAAATATTATTTAAATAACTGAAAAAAAAACAGTCTGGCTTTTCTAAATCAGTTCAGATTTGAAGAAACATAATTTTTGTGCAAACTGAACTTTATTTTTGTGGTTTGCAACTTTATATTGTTATTAAATTCACTGGAAACGACTTTCTTTCTCTTTTCTTTTAACTCGCTGCACAGGAAAAACAGATATCCATCTCATTTTTTTCTGAAATTTAAAAAAATAATCATTTCCAGCTGCTTAAAATAAAATTTCAGTGAATTAGAGGTTAAATTATGGTTTACCTTAGAGCTCTGATGTTTTGTTTTCGTGTCCCTCTGTGCAGACCTGATGGTGGAGTTTATCGTCACTCATATGATGAAGGATTTCCCCATGGATTTATATTTGTGAGCGCATTAAGAAAACCCACACATACATCACCGTGGATCACGCACCACCCAGCCGTATTAGTCACCTTCGTATGCGCTCATTTCTTTCTGCAGACGCTGTGTGCAAATCATCCACAAACTGCTGTGTTACCAGAAGAAATGCAGAATCAGATTACACTACACCTGGAGAGAGCTTTGGTCAGGTAAGGATAACCTCACTTATGAACTTTTTAAACTGTCAAAATTAGGTTTCTATTTAAAGATTGTTCTTTTTAAAATATGGGTTAAGAGGATTTTGATTAATTCTTGCTCTGTGCAGCGATTAAACATAAGATTTTCTCCCTTGTAGAAGAATTTTGAAGCCCAAAGGACCGATGAGCTGCAGCATTTTCATTTCTGCTTTCTGTACCAAACAAATTAAAATGTGTTTTGTAGCCTTTAAAAGGTTTCATAAGGTTTTCATAAACAAAGCCTCAGGTTGCAAAGAGTTAAAAACAGCTCTGTTTATCGTTTATTTGAGTTGATCTTGATTCAGATGAGCAGTCCTTCTCTCCTTGTGCTGAAAACAAGATAAATTTAAACCTGCTGGCACTAAACAAATGTTTCAACAACTATAATCTCAGAAAGTCGACGTGTGCTTCTGTTTTCTACTCTGTCCATGTTATTACCTCACATCAGGGGTCCTAACTTCTATCAAAGGACCTCTGCAGCAGCGATCGTCTTTATGTTTGCTAACCTAAATTTACGAGTTTATTATAGTTTGTAGATCTTAGATAATCTGTGCAAAAAAACGGCAATAAATCTGTTTTAAAACTTAGTGATGGGCCAAGCTGTGTTCATAATTTACAGGTTTCTGAACTGCTGAGCCTTAAAGGTTTAGTGAATTTCTGCTGCTTTTCTAAAACAAATCCGTTTCCTCCTGAAGTCGCTGCTTGTTGTTTTGTGAATGTATTGCATCGTTGAGATTGGATAATGAGCCTGTAAAGAAAAAGTAATCCGTCCTGAAGGTTTTTCTTTTAGCTTGGTCAACACAAAGTAGGATAACATTTCAGTCTGTAATGTCCTCGTCTGACTGTGTCTCATTAAAAAAGCAGATTCCTCTAATCAGACCAATAATCACATTAATTCTCTGAATAACGCAAACCTCCTCCTCCTGCTGGTGGTAATGGCTTTCCATGAAATAAACCCGGTGACGAAAAACAGCCAAATGAAAATAACAGATGTGTTTATCTTATTTCACTGCGTCGTTTGGACAACTTGTGTCGGTGTTTGTTAAATTAGATGTTTTCCAAAAAAACCAACCAGCCAACCTGCAGACAGGCTTGATTTGGTGCAGAAAAGGTTTGCCTCCTCCCGCGTTTCATTATCTGCCTTAATGAAGATGCCAACAGAGAAAAGCAGACTCCACTTTTTTATTTCTTTCTTTCTTTAATGCAAACATCTCTTCCTCTCTAGGCTCGTTCACAAAACAGTTCTGTGAAATGGCTGCCAAAAAAAACCCAGTTTGTCTTTCTGCTGGGTGTCCCTCACAGACGTGAGCTTTCAGAAATGAAGCGAGGATTGCGGAACCAAAAGAGGCGCGAACATTGCTGCGTTGATGTGGAGCGCAACAAACGTCTCCCTCCTGTCATTTTACTTTTAAATGATGAATTAACTCCGTTTAGCGATTCTTTGTGTGGTTAACTAATTTCTTGAACTAGTCATAAATAAATCCGTTTGTTGTTTAATCCCGTGTGGTGGTCGCACAGACCAGATGTCATCACTTCACCACATTATTGAGCTGCAAAGCCAGCTACCTTTTTCACACCTCGACCCTTACGGCTCTGTTACTTCCTCGCTTCGAGCACAAAGGTTCATCCGGTGTGGGTCGGCTTCAAACCCCCGGCGCCGCCTCGACCCGTTCACAAATCCCACCCGACGGCGTCTACGTCCCGGCTTGAAGCGTTTTGTGAAAGCACCTTCTGTCTGTTTCTCTCCGTAGCTCTCATCAACCTGCTGAAGTTCCTGCTGTCGAATGAAACCACCCTGCTGGCCAAACACAACATCTTTCACCTGGCCTTACTGGTGAGACATGCAGACGTGCAAACACACAACGAAAACAGGAATGGAAACTAGTTACATATTTACATATTATATTATTAAAAAGATACATTTTGTAAGATTGGTTCTGCTTGTAAAAATGTAAAAAATCCTGTTTAATCATTGTGCTTTGCTGTATTGGTGCGTTTTTTGTTCTTTTCAGATTGTGAACCTGTTCAACATGTTTATAACCTACGGCGACACCTTCCTGCCCACCTCCAACAGCTACGATGAGCTGTATTACGAAATAGTTCGAATGCATCAAGTCTTTGACAACCTCTACTGTATGGGTATGTTTGAAGACACTTGAGGGCTTCTGTGATGCGGTTATGAACTATTATCGTCCTCCCTGTTGTTGTAGGAAACTCTTTGAACAACCACAGTTTGGAGAAATAGTTTAATTTCTGACCAGATTGACGCGTCAATGGCGAGTCCAAACACGACCAAAACGTGGTACCAGTATAAGTCCCGCCTCCTTCATGTCGACTAACAGGACATTACCATTATTAAGAAATAAACTCTCTTGTTGAAGCCTGTCATTCTCACTTTGCTGTATGTTCAAATAAACACGGTATTTCATGCCTTAAAGAAAGCTCATGTGACACCATGATTGTGTGCGGGGGAAGTAGGCGGGGCTTAACGCCTCACACCCTTAGTGTGCAGACTCTGGTTCCAAAGATACGACCGGGTCCTGCTGCCGTTGACAGAACGACAGAAGGCTGGGACACTCGATCTGTTAGCATAATATGTCTGCGAGCACATCGGCCGCAGCCCGGGGCCACGCCCATCAGGACTATCGTAACATTTCTGCTAGGATAACCACGTGAAGTGAAACTGATGGTGGTGTAACAGTTTATAAAGTAGCGTTTGCATAAACCGTTATAAAAGTTAAAAAACCAAAAACAGCTGAACTTCTGTAGCTGAAGACGTTTCGATTCTCATCTGTGGAGCTTTCTCTGTTCAAAAACTGGGGAGTGTCGAGTCGTAAGCTTTTAAAATGAGATGTTCTGTAAGCTAGATTCACATGCAGGCAAACAAAGACCCTAACGGCTCTCCGTTGTGAGGAGACCGAGCGTAATCTGCGTAATCTCTCCATTATTTTTCCCTTGAAGCTGTGAACCGAGGCGGTCTGACACTAAAGACCTTTAAGGATATTTCAAACAGATTTCAAGTTTATTTACCTCCATTTAACTGATTACGGTTATCTGCTGTTGTTTTCAGTGAGTTGTTAATGTTATTAATAAATCATAAATATCAAACCTTATTTTAAGAAATAAAAGAAAGATTTAAAAATATATTCCATTCTGTCCGTTTCTGTCGTTTTCTCCTCCCTCCAGTGTTGAGAGTTTCCACCAATGCAGGCCAGTGGAAGGAGCCCGCCAGCAAAGTCACACACGCCCTTGTCAATGTTCGGTAATAAAATTCACTTTTGTTGCAAAAATACTGTATTTTTAAACAAAACGCTGACTTCTGTTGGATTTTAGGGGAACATAAAGCAGGGGTGAGTTGGGAAAATGTGAAAAGTGACGTCTTCGGTCGTAAATTTAACTTTGCACCACACAGAACCCATTTACAAATATTCCTGTCCCCAACAGCACACATTACCTTGCCTTTTAAAAATTTCACTCTAATCTGTTTCCTCTTCCATCGTTTCTGAAGAAATAGTCTTTTGAGGTCCCTGTTTTTACCGAAAACTCTCAAACTGAAGCAGTTCTCCGCGACGAGCCGCTCCCTGGCCCGAACAGGTCGATGGAAGTAAAAACTAGAAAAGAATAGTGTTTGATGAATGAATAAATTAGGCTGAATGAACCCAGAGAGATACTGAAATAAACTTAAATGGAGGGGGATGATTCCATTTTCTTCCCATCACTTCACTCCTCTGAGGGCTGTTTCCTCATGGAAGAATTATAACCTCAGAGAAAAGTTTGCATTTTTGTCTCGGTGATCGGTTTAAAATGTGATGCAGTTGAAGCTGATACAAAAGAAGCCAATTAATCTCTCAGTTGATCTTATTTCATTCACTCCTATTTGAGCTATAAAGCAGTTTTTTTTCCCTGATGTTGGAGCGGATTGCCTCTGAATTTACATATGAGATTTCCTGCTGGCTCACACGACGTGGAGGAGATGAAGCTGAAGAGAAATGAGTTTTATTTTAACTTGCCTGTCTGCAGCTGGAGTCTTTGTTTTTGTTCATCTGAACACAACAAACCGTTTCACACCCTGAATATGATCCGCTTGCGCCTAAACTCGACCTTTCCCCATAAATAACTTTCCAAAGAAGTTAACAGATGTATAAAAAGAGAAACATGAAGTTAAGTTGGTTCCATTCTTTGTTTAGAAAATAAACCTTTTTTTTTTTTTAGGTTGGAAGCGAAAATAAAATCTGTTTGTGTGTGTTCGTTTGTCTGTCGTGTTAGCAAAATATCTCATGAAACGGTGGACGTTTTTTAATGAATGAAGATCTACCACCAACTAACTTTTGGAGTCAACCACGCTCAAGATGGCCGCCAGAATTTAGCAAACACAAAAATGACTCAGATGGTTTTAGAGCTAAAGTTTGGTGTGGAAGTAGCTGAAACGTTTACTGATTGGACAAGATCTTATTTTAAAGCTTTACCTTTAACTGTCGGAGTCAGCTGTGTCTTTCTGTCAGCAAAATATCTCACGAACCAGTGGGCGGAGTTTAATAATGTGGATGGACATTTACAACTCAATAACCGTTTGAAATCAGTCTAATTCAAGATGGCCGCCACAGCTAATCAGCATCAGCCAACATAAAACTAGCTCTTTCAAGTCGGAGATATTGTGGTAGTAGCTGAGAGTCATCAACAATGTTTGCTTTTCTTCACAAGATGATCTTAGTTAAAAGGAAAGGTGGCGGGTGATATGCATTCCTTCAAGAAACGCTGGTAACGCTCAGCAGAAGTAATTAGAAAGTAAGAAAAACCAGAATAAAAGAATAGATGTGAACAAGGCTGTAAATTTAAACGAGTCTGTGTGAACAGGTGTTTCACTGAGACGCCCAGCATTAAAACCAAAAAACCTGAATTTCAAGTTTTCTGAGGATTGGCAGCAGTTTGAAGAAAAGTCGGGGTGACGGGGACCAACGGTCCCGGTCCTGAAGGAGTCGAGTCTTAAACCCGTTTGTGAGTTTGTTCCTGCACCTGTAAACAAACTGGACCTGACTGTCGTCATCCTGACGCATTTAAAACGATTCAACCTCAGGGAGTGTCGGCCACATGTCCGTTTGTCAAAGAGGAATCAGTCGTGTCCTCACTTATCTCATCCATCTCGTGTTTCTTCCCCCCGGTGCAGCGTCTCAGTCATCCAGGAGATGAGAATCCCAACAATTTCAGTCAAAGGCGATTGAACTTCTTTGACTCGTGAAGTTTTGCTCCTCGTAAGAGGATCTTTTCTCCGTTTGTTCGGGTTAAACAGATTCTGCTTCGTTTCGAGCGTCGTCCTCCTCGGCTTGTCAGTCTGCCGCTGACATGTTTACGCTTTTGCTCAAACAGAATCTGACAAACACAAAAGCTGCAACATGAAACAAAAGAAAAATAGAAGTGTGTGTACACTTTAAGAGGTTTGTGTCATAGCTTGTAATAGTCAAATATACACACGCTACCAATAAAGATTTGATTAAAATATCCTTCCTGTTACATTTTAAGACTGACTGTCTTTCCCTTTTGTTTTTCAGGGCGATTATCAACCATTTTAATCCCAAAATTGAGTCGTATGCTGCTGTGAACCACATCTCCCAGCTCTCAGAAGAGCAGGTAAACATTGCTCCTCGCCTCTTTCTGCACGCGTTAAATGTGGCACGTTCGTATAAATAAACCGCAGCGATGACTTCAGGCTGTTTGGGTTGAGCTCCCGTGAAAAGCATCGTTGGGATTCCAAAAGCAAATCTCATGAATGTTTCAGTAAACCGCACGAGGAACACTCTGTGGGAGCGTTTGAGAAGAGATTCTCTGTGTTTTACTTTGAAAGGCTGCTCTCATCTTGGAGCAGTTACAGCTGTGTGGCATTAATAAACAAATCAGATGATGGAAGAACATTTATCACAGACATCCGTGAGCCTAAAACTCATCCTGCGCACATTTTAACCACCACCTTCGGAGAAACTGAGAAACTTTTAAATTTGACCCCAGTGGTCATTTCTGACTGAGCTTTTGAAGGAAGCATAAAAGGTTTTCTTGAGCGGTTTTTGACAGCTTTATATATAAATAGATATATTTAAACCATATTTATTCCTTCCTGGAAGTGGTCACGTTCCTCACGATCCCACCGGTTTTCAAACACGCAGACACAAAAAAAGAGCCGAGCCATTAAAGTAAAAACGGCTCATTATTGCTGCTAAGATTCGAGTAGAGGAAGCTGAACGGATATTTGAGCTCCATTTAGGATTTTTATCATTTATGCCCAGTCTGGGAGGATGAGAGAGCAGCCTGGGGAGGGCTTCTCGAGCCGATAGGAGCGTAATGGATTTGGTCATTATGCTCCCCAATTACCTCTTCGCTTTTATCTACAAGATTTATTCACAACAAGCAGAAACAGCAGAAGTTGGCTTCAGTTTCAGGGAGTTTCCAGTGTTTTTATATTACCCTTCACCTGGTGATAAACCTCCACTCTTAATTAGATAAAAAAGGGGTTGATAACATTACTGAAATTAAGAGTATTTTTTTAACCTGTACTGTATAAATACTGTTTGATTAAGTGTAACTTAGAACATTTACTCTCAATCAAAAGTTTTTTCATCCTTCCAGGAGGATTCTGGTTGTTTTTTTTTTAGTTTAGTTGGTTTTATTGTTGTTTTATTTGCCTCTAAAGTCTGAACTTTAATCTGGGAATGATTCCAGTTTAACTCTGTTCCCGTTACAAGTCGGAAACCCTGTCGGATTTCCTGATCGTTTTCAGTGATCAGGCTAATGATCAATACACGTCAACGACGACTAACTTCTTCGTGTTTTGTACGTTTAAGCTAACTGTGGTTGTAGAGGTGGAACGATTCATCAGCCGACCGGTTTTAATTTAAATAAATCAGCAATCGACCATCTCTGTGCACGGTCGATTAATCATTCACAGAGAAGGAAACCAGGATGCAGCTGCAGCCAGCTGACTTGTTTTTAAGCAAGAATGCTCTTTTATATATTATTTTTAAGTGTACACGTTCTTCTAAAGGTTGTTAAATCTGTGACCTGTGCTGACAAAATGAATCTTTCCATTTTGAGTTATTACTTTCATGAATTCTCCATCTCAGAAGCTTCAGAATGATCCGTAGTTTCAGAAAGGCTTTTTGAGAAGCTCCATGTTGGCCTGCTCTGTCCTCTTTGCTGGAACTGAAACATGCGATTTAAGTTTTAGTTTCAACAGGTCGACCCGAATAATTCTGAGGTTTTATTCCTTTTATTGTTGTTTCACTGGCAGCCAACCACAACGAACGGGTGATACTGTGCTGTTGTTTTTGACGTCCTCTGATCTTGGCGATCATCTTTAAAACTGAGCTTTAAGTGTTGAATTTGGAGCAGGGAAGATGTCCTGTTTAGAGCCACGGTTTCTAAATGATCGCAGATCTGAGTCTTAAAATGTCAGCTGAAGGGTAAAAATCTACGGCTAAAGTCGCCGTGAATCCTCAAAAAGTCGAACGTGTTTGAGCCGATTGTTAGAAATATCTTCAGGCAACATTTCTGTGTTTTTTTCTGAATATTTGACCCTAAACCAGATTCTGTTTCCTTTCAGTCAGAGCAGAGATAAAACAAAAACAGCTGATGTCTCTTCAGGCTCCTTTTCTTTGTTTTTTTTTTTAATAACAAATGGAACGAAATTTTTGAATTTTTGCTCTTCATCTGACATTCAGTCCTCACACAGACACACATGTCATCCGCCTGAGTGTTTTTTTTTTTCTTTGGAAGATGGATGGATGTCCTCCGGAAACGCAGGACATTAAAACACTGCAGTGCCCTTTTTTTAAAAACAAAGTACCTCTGTGGGTTACAAAACAAAAGGCTGCTTTTTTCAAACCAATGCTCTCGAAGATAAACACAAAGACGATTTCTAAAACATGTTGCTAATGCATTTATTTATTTATTTCTAACCAGCTTGGAATGGACCGGCTATGAAACGCACAGATGAGTCCATTTTGAACCGCGTCTTATTGGTCCTTCCTGTCCCCGCTGTGTCTTTTATTAAACCGGCTGTCCAGCTGTTCGAACTCTCTCTGTCTTCTCAAAGGGGAACCTGCTGCTGGTGATGATGGCTCTTAAAACAATTGTTAAAAAGGCAACAGAAAATGGACCAAATGATGAGAAGGTTGCCATAAAAGTGCAGAAAAAGAATCCGTCTGCAGACCACAGGCGCCTTATTTTCCAAAGGACAAAACTCTTAATGTTAGTGACGGTTAGTGGCTCCGAGAGGAAGCAGACGCTTCGCCGCAGCTTTACAACGCTCTGCATGATCCCTCATGAATAAAACACCAGAAATAAATTATTTAAAAAACTGTTAATAATTTACCTTTATCTCCCTGTTCAAGTGTTCACCCTAAGATGAAATAATAAATTGCGACGTTAAAGGCGGCAGCGCTTAATTATCGCCCGCTGCCGGAGGCGATGGTGGGAGAGTTGTGGACGCCGGACAAGAAAGAGCACCGCAGACGCCATCTTTGCTTTGGGGATGTTGATGGAGAAGTACAGAGAGGGTCGGAGGGAGGAGCTGTGGTGTTGTTTGAGGAAATGTGGAGTGGCAGAGAAGCATGTTAGACTGATATAGGACATGTATGAGGACAGGAGGACATCATCTGGGAGGGACGGATGGCTTCAATGTGGAGGTGGGAGTGCATCAAGGATCGGCTCTGAGCCCCTCCTTGTTTGCTCTGGTGATGGACAGGCAGGAATCCCCGTGGACAATGATGTTTGTAGAGGACATCATGATCTGATTTGTGAGGAGAACAGGGAACAGGTGGAGGAGAACCTGGAGAGGTGGAGGGATGCACATATAGTACATGTGTGTGAATGAGAGGGAGGCAGGTGGAGCAGTGAGGCTACAGGGAGGTCTGAGGTCACAAAGGTGCGGGACTTCAAGGACTTAGGGTCCACTGTCCAGGAGGACGGGGAGTGAGGTAAAGAGGAGAAGAAGAGAGTCCAGGCAGGATGGAGAAAAGTTTCAGGAGGGATTTGTGACAAAATGATGGCAGCAAAGGTCAAAGGAAAGGTGTACAGGACGGTGGTGAGAGCAGCTGTGTTGGACGTTTTGGAGGCAAAAAGACAGGAGACAGAACAGGAAGTGGCAGAGCTAAAGATGTTGAGGTTCTCCTTGGAAGGGACGAGGATGGACAGGATTAGGAACGAGGTCATCAGAGGTCCAGCACAGGTTGAAGGACTGGGAGATGAAGTTAGAGAGGACAGACTGAGATGGTTTGGACATGTGCAGAGGAGGGACAGTGGGGATATTGGTAGAAGGATGTTAGAGAAGAAAAGGAGATATATGGACGTAGTTAAAGAGGACATGGAGGGAGTGAGGACATAGTTAGATGGAGGAGGATGACATTCTGTGGAGACCCCTGAAAAGGGAACAGGTGAAAGAAGAAGAAGCCGGAGGTGAAGGTGGAGGATAGTTTTCGCCTTTATGTGTCGGTTAAACCTGTGTCAATGCAATTCAACATGGCTGCCACAGCCAACTGACCTTTAAACACAACAATGACTATAACTCAGTCAGATATTGAGCTAAAGTTCGGTGTGGTAGTAGCTGAGAGTCATACTCTGAGTGTGACATCTCGCAGCTTAGCATGAGATCGCACTCGTTGTTATTCTTAAGGTTTGACCAAAACAAGATGGCCTCAAACTGACATGAAAGGCGTCAGGCGACGTTCAAGCCTCGCTGGACCTTTAACTCTTCTTCGGTTTTCTGTTTTACTGCTCGTTCAGGTTCTGGAGGTGGTGCGGTCCAACTACGACACGCTGACCCTCAAGCTGCAGGACGGTCTGGACCAGTACGAGCGATACTCAGAGCAGCCGAAAGAAGCTGCTTTCTTCAAGGAGCTGGTAGGAGACGAGTAACCGAAACAGGAGATGAAAAGGCAGCGTGAGGGCCGAGTGTGGAATGAGTTAACAAGTAGGACAGCTGAAATTAGCTAAAATCAGCCAAAACATAACTGGAGCTGAAAGCTGAAATTAACAAAATGTAGCTGAAAGGTAAAATTGGCAAAACTGTGGTTAAAAGGTAAAATTAGCAACAACCTAGCCAAAGCGTAAATTAGCAAAACTGTAGCTATCAGCTATAAATGATACAACAGCTAAAAGCTACAATTAGCAAAACTGGTAGCTTATTGCTGACATTAGCAAAACAGCTAAAAGCTACACATACAAAGACAGCAGCTAAAAGAATCATCAGGAGTAGATTTCAGAGACAAATGTCCCTGAAGGACCTGAAGAGCTCTCAGTGGATTTTTATAGGGGCACATTTTAAAATTAAAGTTAAATAATTCAAAAAGTGTAAAAGTTAGCTGAAAGTCGTAGCACACGGCTCCTGAACGAGCCGAACGTTTTGATTTCTGCAGGATTAGAAGTGCTGACTCAGCGTTCACGCTGTTAAAAAGATGACGTGGAGGGAAATCTCAGCTCCCTGTGTGTGTGTGTGTGTGTGCGTGCAGGTGCGCTCCATCAGCCTGAACGTGAGGAAGAACGTCTCTCTGAACAATCTGAGTCAGGACGTTCTGCTCAAAGAGTTCTCCACCATCTCCTGAGACGCTCACCGCCCCCACAGCCTCCACCCCCCACGGCCTCCGCCCCCTGGCCTCCACCCCCTCTTTGTGCATGTGGACATCTACCTGCTTTCAACCCGGACCGGTCCTCGACTGCTCGCTCCTCGTCCCGCAGAGATGGACTCGCTGACAGACTCGGATGGATCTTAAGGAACAATCGAAACACTTCGACCTTCGACCTCTGTGTTTGTTCGGGAGGTTCCCGTTAAGTCCCGGTTCCTTAAGTGCAATCAGTAGTTTTTGGCTGGACTGTTAACTGACACCTGAACGTTTGGATTACATATATGTTTTTTCTTTCTTTCAGTAAAACAAAGTATTTTAGCTTTCTGGTGTAGAACTAATCACTGTTTCTGATTTGTGTCTTTTTCCTGAGCCGTTTTCAGTTTGGTGACTCTTCTTGAATCGAAGCATTTTCTCTTTAAATCTAAACGCTTAATTTAACTCTTTGTTCTCCAGGGTTTTTTTTTTTTGCGTTTGCTGAGGTAGAGGACATTTTAGTGATTAGGTTGTGAGGATGCTTTGAAGTGATTAAAACCTGTTTTCTTCCATCGCTGAGTTAAAAGTCCCTCATGTTCGAGTTGTTTCTTTTTATTTTAACAAAAGCTCAACATGTTTGAGATTAGGAGGCGAAGCTACTTATAGTCACTGCAGGTCCATGTTTGGAACAAACTGATGAATCAAACAGGCAACTTTTTAAACTCATGAATCATTTTCCTCATTCAAAACTCCTAAGGTGAATGGTTTTTTTTTTTTTGTCTTTGTAGATAAAAGCAGATTTGAATTATGCAATTTCCTTCAGTGTTGGGGCTGTGTCATCTCTAACTCCTGTAAGTGGATTTGTTTCTTTTTAATTAAAGTTTTTTTTTTCCTAATCTTGTTTCCTGTTTAGCCGCACATTAAGAAAACACAAAAAAAGAAGCTGTAATGTAGGCAGACTTCCAAACATCGAACAAACTTTAATAAAACAGAAAGTCTTCACTGGTTGGAAAACTGGTCAACCTTTGGAGCCCGCTCAATTCAAGATGGCTGCCACAGCCAGTTGACCTCGACAGGCGTTCCTCCAAGGAGCGTTTTACTGAGACAAACAACCTGGAGGCAACGAGAGACAAATGTTACTGTCATCAAACTAAAACAGAATCCAACTAGAAGCTCTCAGAGAGATCAAACCTCCACCAAGGCCACAGTTAGATTAAATAAACTGTTTGATTTGGATCTTAATCTGAATCATAATCTGGATTATTTATTCCATTGTTTTTTGTGACGACCCCATCATGTTAATTTTTTCCTGATCTTTGCTGACAGACAGACAAATCAACTGGAAACAGAACCTCCTTGGAGAAGGAAACAAAAAGGTCACATGTAGGAGCAGAGACAAGTTTTTAACTAAGAGGTGACCTTTGACCCCATGAACCTTTATGAAAACAAAGTTTAAAGACTCTTATAGTTTTCTCCTCATGTTTTGAGTTTAATTAACCAAAATCTCTGATAAACTTCTGACTGATGGTTACTGGATGATGCTCCAACAGCAGCTTCATCTCTGGATGGAGGAAAATAACAGCAGAGGTCAGAGAAGAGGATGGAGGGAATCGGGATGGAGGCAGTAAAATAAAACGGAGGTAAAATAAATAACTTGAACAAAAAAAAAGATCAGGAAGAAAGACGAGTTTTATGGAGGAATTAATCAGTCAAGACGGTCACTGAGTGATGACCTCTTCGCTCAGTTTGTCTTTATTGGTGGAAGTTGGATTAAAAAAACAGCAGAGAGGATTGAACCGCAGTGATTAAAACACACACACACACACATTCACACACACGCGCCTGAATCGGGCTGACTCCGTCCAGTGATCGCTTTCTGTTGTCACACGTTGCTCTCAGGGAGCAACAGCTGCTCCAAACACCAAACCAAGTTGTCCACGTCTAATGGTTCCTCCGTGTCCAGCGTCCAGGACAGAGAAGGACTGATGAGACGAGTGGACAGAGGAGTCCAACTTTCCTGCCGGATACCAGAGTCGGACTCCTCCGTCCACTCGTCTCGTCAGTCCTTCTCTGTCCTGGACTCTGGACACTGATAGAGAAAAGAATACACACATTTGAAAGAACCTGCTACCAACATGTCCACTGGTCCTCCGTAGAGTCCATGTCCAGGAGTCCGTCCTAACGTCCACGTAGTGAAGGGAACTCTGTCAAACCTGATCCTCCATCGATACGCTGAAGGAGCCTGAAAAAGGAGGCGTCCCCCTCGTCAACGATGACAGGACTCCTTTCCCTGTCCTCACTCGTCTCACTGAGGCGGAGGTTTCTGTCCCCTTGGCAATAAGGAACCGATGATGAGAAGCTGACCTTCCTGTGTTACAGAGAAACGACTGCAGAATCTAAAGAGTGCGTTGTCGTTTCTGTCGGTTTAAGGTTTTAAAAATGACTCTCATCCATGTTGTTTGACTCCTTGTTTGACTCTTTGTTTTGACTCGTCCTTTGATTGACCTTTGACTTGTTGTTTGACTTGTCCTCCTCCTTTGACTTGTTGTTTGACTCCTCATTTGACTCGTCCTTGTTTGACTCCTTGTTTGACTCCTTGTTTGACCCGTCCTTTGACCCGCCCTTTGACTCCTCATTTGACTCCTTGTTTGACTCGCCCTTTGACCCGCCCTTTGACCCGTCCTTTGACTCGTTCAGCAGCTGCAGTTTGTGCGGTCTCAGGTCACGTGTTTGTGCTGATGTCCTGCTGCTGCGTGTTCACGATGTTTTGTTGCAGCAAATCAGCCTTCTCATCAAATATTCATTTCGGGGCCGATCGCTCGCTTTGTCTCAGCTGAGCAGCTCCTCCCTCCTCGTTCAGGTTTTTTGTTTTGTTTTAAACGTGAAAACACAAACTGAACTCCGGCTGCCTCCTTCTAAAGACACACAAGAGCAGAAACTTTTGACCAGAGGAACACTTTCCTGTTTTTTATCATCTGTTTCGAGCAGTCTGAATAAATTCATCCATCTTAATAATTTTACTTTACTCTCCAGCCTGCAGTGGTGCTAAACTCCTCTGTGACCCCAACTGGAAGATAAACACCATCAATACTGCTGGATTTAAGAGTCCCGAGGCACATTTTATATTCAAACACCTCTCCACTGCTTTCTTTCTGTCTTCTTTTGTATTTCTGCTCCACGTTTTCCCCGCCTGCAGAGATCTTCCTCTGCCTTCTTCGGTGTCCGTCCTTGCTTCTTTTCTTCCTCCTGTAGATTATTTCTCTCTTCTCCATCAGACTTCTGACAGACGACGTAATAATCCCTGTCTGTCTCTAAAAAGCTCTCCCACTCTCTTTATCCCCTACAAGAGTCATTTCAGTTGTTCCCGGAAAAAGGATTTCTGTCTGCCGCAGCTACAAATATTTATTTCAGGCATAATTTCATCCAAACACAGACAGACAGACAGACAGACAGACAGACAGACAGACAGACAGACAGACAGACAGACAGACAGAAGGACAGACAGACAGACAGACAGACAGACAGACAGACAGACAGA
>NC_051432.1:23675622-23676551 GCF_001649575.2 Kryptolebias marmoratus
GACAGACAGACAGACAGACAGACAGACAGACAGACAGAAGGACAGACAGACAGACAGACATAAGGACAGACGGACAGACAGACAGAAGGACAGACAGACAGACAGACATAAGGACAGACGGACAGACAGACATAAGGACAGACGGACAGACGGACAGAAGGACAGACGGACAGACGGACAGAAGGACAGTGATGCTGCTCAGAGTTCACCCTGAGTGGTTAAAAAAGTGACATATTTATTCAGTTTTGAATGAAAGGATGTTTTTTTTACAAGAGAAAATATATTCAGAACTAGAAGCACTCAGAGAGAAGAAACTCTTGCTAACAGACCTTGAAATCAATGGTGATCACCCTTGACCCATAAGGCGTCCAGATGTTGAGTTTCATTCTTCTGTTATGAGAATTCGTTTATAACTTTTTCAGTGATCTTGTACACAGACAGACAGTAATATGAGATCCCAACAGGAAGTGCCCCAAGCTGCTTTGGAAGTGCTTTGGAAGTGCTACAGCTAGCTGCTGCTGCTTCTGTTTGCACTTGCAAATGACCAAAGAAATTTACGTAATTAAGAGCCTTATGTGAAACTGACAAACATGTGACTGGTAGCTTCAAGATTTAGTCAAAATAAAACTCCAATTTGTCCAAACTGAGGCCGTCCAAAGAGCCATCTACGACAGGTAAGACATTAACTGCTTGTAATTTTTATGCACCTCCTTTCAAAGGATCAGAAGAGAGGAAATGTGCGAATTATTTCCATCTAATCCCAACCATGATGCCGATAAAGAAAGAGTTTTTTTTAAATTCAGCTCAGTCATCTTAAAGATGTGAAGCTGCCTGATCCTCAGGTGTTCGATGAGTCCCAGCCTCCTCCTCCTCCTCCTCCTCCTCCCCCCTCTCTGTTCCCTCCATCTGGGGGGGGGGGGGGGGGGGGC
>NC_051432.1:23676582-23753205 GCF_001649575.2 Kryptolebias marmoratus
GGGGGGGGGGGGGGGGGGTTCACAGGAGTTCCGCTCTGAGGTTTTTGACTCCTCTCATCAACACTCGGAACTTTGAAGCCAATCAAACCGCGGCTGAGCGCGCGCGCCCGCAGGAGGAGAGACGGGCTCAGCGCGCGGACTTCATCCAGGGCGCAGAGCCGTGACACGCGGACGTGACACGCGGACGGCGGTGGAGGCGCAGAGGAAGCCGCGGATGACGGACGGACGGACGCACGCGCGCGCACGGATCCTCTGCAGGTTCGGTGAGAACTGAGGGAAAACCATGAAGTCCAGGAGTCAGGACCAGAGTCTGTCGGACTCCAGGGAGCTGGACAGATCCTACGACCTGCTGACAGGTTAGTCCGTCCATCAGGGGGTCCGCGGGCCGCGCGCTCTGATCCGGGTCCGTCTGGAGTCAGGATTTGCAGCCATTACGCAACAACTCAGGAGGTCAGGGAATGTGACCCTCAGCTCATCAGCTGCTCCAACTGTTTCCTCCACACGACCTTTAAGGACCAGAACCTCAGTTTTTACTGTTTCAGGGAAGAAAAAAATCCTCCAGACAGAAAGAAATGTTTCGATTCACAAAACGAGTGAAAGAATCGATGTGTCAGCGCCTCAGTGCTGTTTGCTCTGATTCAGTTTCTGTGATGCCACTGATAAATAACCAATTAGCAGATGGGCAGCAGCAGAGCAATAATAATGATTAATTATTTAAGGAGACGGGAAAGAAGCAATTTGCGGTCTCAGCTTTTTAGTTCGGAGAGTATTTCTGTTTTTTTTTTTCCTTAATTTGCTGAAACAGAACAACGCATCCCTGTATCTGAAGCTGACACAGTGATGTGGAACACCTTTAACAAACCGATAGAAATGGGAACACCTGTTTTCTCAGAATAATTAAAAAAAAAACAATCCCAATCTCATGAGACGTGACGATCAGAGTGTGTGTCGTAAACGACTCTCGGGTACTAATGTCAGAGTTTGTGGGCAGATCAGACCCAGGAGACCGACAGACCAACACAAGGAGCTCCAAAAAAAAAAAGATTTAATAATCGCCAAACAAAGAAAAGAACGGCAACAAAAAACATCCAAAATGATAAAACCGGGCAGGAAGTACTGAGTGAGGACCGAGAGACAATATGGACGGATGAAGAAACAAGAGACAGGTGTCTTAATGATAACAGGGAACAGGTGGTGGTGGGCGTGGCATGTGGTGACGAAAACACTGTGGAACAAGGAAGATACAGAAAGTAAACATCCCAAACATCCCGACAGCTACCACACCTCTGACTGAGTTAATGTGGATTTTCTGTGGCGGCCATCTTGATTTGTTTTGACTCCAGAAGTTAATCAGTTGTGGATGCACGTCAAGAGCGTCATTCAAATCTGTCCAGCGGTTCACGAGATATTTTGCTAACAGACAAACAGGACCGACTCTAGCAGTTGGCTTATGTGTTGTGACTGACGGGTGAGTCTCTGTATTTAATCATTTTGGACAATTTCTCAGGCAAAAAACCAAAACAACAACTTTATTTCCCAGAACTAATGAGTGTCGTCGTCACGTTTCAGTTTCATGTTGTTTTGTTTTCATTCCAGAGGAAAAGAATCCTTGAAATGAATCGTGAATGCTTCGTGGTGCTGTTCATGTCCACGCTGAGCTTCGGCGGCTGCGGAGAGAAAACAGACTCTTCTCTCACCTGACAGGCGGAGGCTTTTTTTAGCCCGAGGAGATCAGTGATGCGCCGCTTTTTGTTTGACTTTTCAGTGTTTTATTTCCCCCTTGGAGATCGCACACATTTCTCTGTGCTTTGTGGAGCTGTTTCGTCATTCTCGTGACAACTTCCAGAAATAGTTTGTTTCTGTGAAACATCTAAAAATGTGTAAAAATAACCCAGAGAGAGAGAGAGAGAGAGAGAGAGAGAGAGAGAGGCTCAGTGTTAGATCTTCAGGTTTGTGTTTCAAAGCGAAGGTTTACGGTTTATTTTAGGGTTTCTGACACGATCTGGTGAGAAATGGATTCAGCCGGTTAACCAAACACTGAACAGGTGCGCCGAGGCTTCAGGAGACACAACCAAGCCGTTTAATAAACAAACGAAGCGCAGAGCTTTTTTGTGTTTAACTGATGTAAAAGCCTGACGTTAACAAGAACTGCTGCAGAAACCGACGACGGGAACGTGAATATGAAAGATTTATCAGCTGGATCTAAAAGCTTTCAGATGGACTTCGTATTCAGCTGCAGAAAACCTCGTGGCGTTTACAAGTCATCACGTTCTGCCGTAATTTTCACATAAATTTACATGTTTTTCCCACGTATGGATATATAAAAGAAGTCATTAAAAGCTGGTTTTCATTAGATTTGCTTTCATTGTGAGACTCAGCTGTTCTGGACAAGAATAAAGCATCAAATTATAGATTAACTAGAAGCAGTCAGGGAGCTCAAACCTCCACCGAGTCTGCAGCGGGATTAAAGAATAAGCGATCCAGATCATAATCTGGATCCATTGTCTCTTTGTGACGACCTCAACATTTCCTGAACATTTCATCCAAATCTGTTCATTTTTAGCTTAAGGACAAAAGGCCTTGCAGCCCTCGAAGGAATGCATATCACCCGCTGAGAGTGTCTGAGAAATCCTGGAGCTGCAGTCGTGTTGGTCCAGCCCTGTAGGTGACGCGATCTCGTGCAGTGCTGCGAGGTCTGTCAGCGCTCAGAGTCCACGCTGAGGACGACTCTCAGCGACTACCTCCACCAGACTTCAGCTTGGTTTCTGCTGCAGCTGTAACTCAAAGAGGATGAAAACCAGGAATCGTTGTCCTTCCACTTCACTTCACAGATCTGTTCTACTTTGTGTCGATCTTTCACATAGAATAGAATAGAATAGAATAGAAAGCCAGGATGTATACAGTGATGTTTGGAGTTCTGCTGGGTTCATTTGTGATTGTGTTTAAATATTCAGCCTCTTTGAGATCACTTGCATCCTGTTTGTTTTCTGTTGCTCAGTTCCTCCCCGTGCCGCCTGTCATGGCCGCCCTCAGATCCTGCAGCCCGCTCCTTGCGTTCTTGTCCCGTTCGCTCAGTCCCGGTCTTCCTGTCACCGCCTTGCTCCTGATGATATGATGTTTACTTTGTCCATTTGTTTCAGTTAAACTTGAGGTTTCATTTGATTTCTTCGCCCTCGCCTGCATTTTGGGGTCTCTGCTACAAACGTGACGCACTGATGCAAATAAAGCCACGGCAGACACCATTCATCCAGACTTATTTAAAGTGTAATAAATACTCTTTGTTTAGAAGCCTGGCAGCTCAGTAAGTTATGATGAAGATCAGGGTCATGACGAGGCAAAACGTGGAAAAACTGAAGGGGTGTGAATACTTAGCTTTTTTATTTTAAACGCTCCAGAGGGGTTCCTGGCTGCTGCTTGACCTCGTGCCTCGGGACACAGATCGTGTGCGTTTGTCGGGTTTTATCTGAGCTGAGTCGACGGCTCTTTGTAATCTGAACTGCGTCCTTCTGAGGGATTACCGTGAACGCCGAGGCCGTTGCCGTGGCGACGTTACATCTCTCACTGACCCCGCTTCAACCTGTCGTGACCTCCAAAATATTACGAGTGAAATTCCAAACAGAGAAAGGAGTATACACATATAAGAAAGCTTTATTTTATTTAAAAACTATGCATTTTGTTTTTTAGGTTCAGTCCGGATGAAAATGAATTCTGGATTTAGTGTAAATTGAAAATATTGAGTTAAATTACGATCTGATAAACAGATAATAACAATAATAAAAGACATACGGCCTCCACTTTTAAATCCTTGATCTTTGCACTTCTTCAGTCACTTTAATGTGGAATAAAATGTCTCTAATCAAATGATTCCTTCAAAGGTTTAAACCTCTGATAAAGTACAGACTTTTTATTTATTTTTACCAGAAAGGTGACATCTTAATCCTCAGAAACGGCCTTCAGTGTCTCTAACTTTTCAGCCACTACAGTTTTTAGTCATTTATGTTGTTTGTAAAGGACAGAACAGGATAAGGTAGCATCGATCTATCTGCTCAGGAGGGCTGCAGCTCCTTAAATCGATTCTATCAAAGTCACCCGGAGGTGAGAAAAGGCTGCAGCTCGAGCTGGAATAAATGTTCTGCAACAACTCATATAACGTTCTGCAGGCATGCATGTGTAAAACAAACAAACACTGTACTCGTTTTAACCAGCAGTTTAACATTTGAACATTAGATTAATAATCCAGAACCCTGGGATTGGTTTAAACGTTAAACACTGAGCGTTGCTGAAATTCTGACAAAATAAATTAGGTTTAAAGTGAAATGTGATGGAAGTTTATTTGTATTCACTGAAAAAAATCTGAAAAAGCTGAAAACCTTGAATACAAAAAGTTAAAAACAGCCACGCTTTGAGAGCTGAAAGGAAACACGAGGAGTCAAATAAAAAAACGTCAAACCATAGATTATGAATTTACAGCATTTAAATCATAAATTCAGATTTAATGTTGCTTTATTGGAGCTGTATTATTGTATTTAGTCAGACTTCTTTGTAACAGTGACGCTTAAGGAAACAAAGAATAAATACCGTTCAGTCTGTCATCTAAAAATATCACCTGAAAAGAAAAAAGCCTTGTTTGTTTTTCCACGATCACAGCTGCTGTTTATATTTGTTTCGTGTTGAAACATGTGATCCACTGACCCTGATGTTGACGATTGGTGGGGTCAAAGGTGACTTCTGGGTCAGCCGCTGGACGGAGGAGTCACTTTAAGGAACGAGACACTTCGTCTCAGTAAAGACTAAAAATAAACAAAGAGTAAAGTTTTACATATCAAACCTGGTAACTGTAACATGATTTAACTCAACGCCACCCTCTGCTGACAGAGATTATTCTTCAGACCAGTAAAACCAAACAACCAAACAGAATTAATTCTTAATTAATCTAAGAAAAAAGTGGCAGCAAAAGTTAATAACAGTAGTTGTTAATAATGTCTGATTAATTCACGTTTTAGTTGTTTCTTGTTTGGTTTTTCAGTGTTCATGCTGATTAAATAAAACATTTTCTTGTTTTATTGAAGCTAATTTAGTTTGCAATGTGTTTGTTTTAAACTCCAGGTGATTCCAAGTTTGTGAGGAAAGTTTATTTAAAACAAAATTGATTTTGCTTTCTGTGATATCTCTTGTTTTCAGGTAATCCTCCGTCCAAGCCCATTAAAAAGACCATAAAGCAGCGCTTCCTCAGACTGCTCCCCTGTTATCACTCTGGCTCCAGGTCTTCAGATAATCAAAGCAAGTTTTCACCTCAGTCTGTCTTCTCCCACCTATGGGCACGGCACTTTAATTTTACACCTAAAAATGTCATATTTACCTTGCAGGAAGCATAGCTGATGAGGGAGAACTGTCTACCGTGCGTTACAGACCCGAGGGCCTCGACAGACTCGTTCAACAAACCAAATTCAACAAGACGGAGCTGCAGGTTCTCTACCGTGGATTCAAAAATGTCAGTTCATGCCCTTCACATACGTGAGCTTACAGCTTCAGATTGGTCCTTATGGGTTTATTTATTGTTATTATTGACAGGAGTGTCCCAGTGGTGTTGTGGACGAAGAAACCTTTAAAAGCATCTACGCGCAGTTCTTTCCTCAGGGAGGTACGCTAACGTCTCATCACTCCGCGATCCCTTCTTTAGCCGCCGTTTATAAAACATTAAAGGTTTCTAGAAGTCGATGTTGTTTCGGATCGGAGGTTTAAACCTTTGGAGGTGCTTCTGATAATGTGGCCTTCCTCTCCAACACGGCACCAAAAAACACAAAAACTTAAAGGCCCTCATTGCAAACTCTGAAATCAAGCATGAAAAAGCTCATCCTGAGCATGAATCAAATAAATGGTGCAGTTTGAACAAGTTTACTGCATTAGTTTTCCAGATAGGATGACATGCAATTCTGGAATGCGGGTACGCGCTCAATGTAAACAAAGCACTTTAAGCTGCATACTTTACTCAACAAATCTGAGTGTAAATACGTACCGACACTTCCGATCCCAAACATCTTTTCTGTGCATCTTGTCTTTGTTTACCTGTTTTCAGTCAAAAGGTAAACAAACACAAACATGTTAGCTGGTCACAAATATTGCTTAAGGACAGATTAACCGTCCATATGAGAACAAAACTTTGACTTTGCAATGAGCAGCTTTAAAGAGTCTTTACTAACGTGGATAAACTCTCTTCTCTGAGTGTTTATTATCGATGCAAGCTGAAAACGAAGTGCCCCGTTTCAAATACGAACTGAACCCGATCGGTTGCAAAGAGCAGATTTTTAACGACTAACATAACGAGTAAAACCAAGTTGTCGGTTTCCATTTGTTCACCTAGATTCCAGTATGTACGCACACTTCCTGTTTGAAGCTTTCGACACCAACAGCAGCGGATCGGTCAGCTTCGAAGTGAGACTCTCAAACCTTTTTTCTTCACTGTTCGTTGTTGTTTAGTCAAAAACAATCTTCCTTCTTTTCACCTTTGTTGTCATTTTCCTTCCCTGCGTTATCATCTTAACTCCACCTGTAAGAAAACGATGATAAAGAACAGGATGTTCTCTGATAAATGCTGTTTCACTTCCTCTTCCTTCTAATTTAATGATGAAAAATCACCTTCCTGATCTCTGTTTTGTTTTTACTTTCCCTGCTGTAGGACTTGGTTCTAAGTTTGTCCATCATCTTGCGAGGCTCCATCACCGACAAACTCAGCTGGGTCTTTAATCTTTACGACCTCAACAAAGACGGCTGCATCACCAGAGAGGTAGCGGAACCCCCTCGGTGTTTGTATCAGCCGACCTGTCGCCGTTTCAGCAGCTCCTGTCTTTTCTTGTTCCTCTGCAGGAGATGACAGACATCATGGATTCCATCTACAGCATGATGGGGAAGAACACCTTCCCCAGCATGAAGGACAGCGCTCCGAAGGAACACGTCGACAGCTTCTTCCAGGTACAATTCACAACCAATTATCCAACCGCGTTGCTCCCTCCCACTTTGTCTCGTTAGCATAGTTGGAATTATCTGAAACTTAAGTTGAATTAGCTTTAGCAAAGGTCCTTAAATCGTAGTTTAGTTTATGTTAGTTATGTTAGAAACCTCTGGGTTGTGCATAAAATAGCTGAATGAAGATGAAAGTTTAAAAAAACGCACCACTTGTCACTTCAGAATGATCCTTTGAAACATTTGTGATCGTTTGTCACTTCTTTTGTTTTTCTAGAAAATGGACAAAAACAAAGACGGGGTGGTCACTATCGAGGAGTTTTTGGAGACGTGCCAAAAGGTTGTTTCAAAGTTTAATGATCTCACATCTCATCAATCAGTGACACCACGCAGAAAATTCTCACCCACGGCTTTTAAAATCCTTAAATTTATTGTCTTTGCTCCTCCGTCCAGGATGGGAACATCTTGCAGTCCATGCACATGTTTGATAACGTGATCTGAAGACACACAGAGGATCCGCGCCGCAGGAATACAACTCCCAACCACAGGAGACAGGAGTTCCCATGATGGCGACCACTTCCTAAAAGTAGATGGAGCCAAGTCTTGATGTGCAAAATGTGAAATTTAGATTTATTTATTCTAAATTTACAGGGAGACATAAGGTCAGTTCAGGTGGAAGAAATTGATATTGGTTTGTCACGAACACTGATATAAACGTCCTTCAAATGCAGGTTTCTGCATCTTTACTCCAGAGATGAATGATTTAACTTTCTCTTTACACTTAACCAAAAACAGGAATCTAGAGACACAATAAAAAAAAATGTAATAAATCTTTGCACACTTTTTTTACCCACTTCTCATACGATGGGAGACAAATTAAGGTTTGAAATGAAGCTCTTATAATCTTACAGTAACATCTTTCTCTGTTCCGGCATCCTTACAAATATTACCACTTATAACAGTGTACGTTGTGTTTGCATGACGCACTTGTTTTTACTGAAACGTTTATTGAAGTTGGAAGATATATTTTCTAAATGAGTTGCTACAGTTGTGACGAGGCTGCTGAATAAAACCACAGATTCTATGCAAACGTGTAAATGTAACTTTTCAACCTTTGAATATGTTTAAATGATTTTTTATTTAAATTTACCGCTTCGGATTGTGTGCAACAATTGTCTGAATATTGCATGTAGGCAGGAAGTCCTCAGTTTATTGCGTCTGCAGGCTTTACAGAGAGGATCTAATGTTTAACATCATCTTTAATCATCTCCTGCACCAGCGAGGGATGCAGAAATGAATAAAATAAAAAGGATTTTTTTCTGTTGTATATTGTGACTCTCTTTGGGGCATGTGAATAGCTATATGAGATGTAATGTGTGCACAAATATTAAATTTTGAGTCAGAGTGACCGAATTGGTCCATAAAGAGGTTCAGGGAGCTAGAATATTTAAAAGAATTAACCACTTGTTTTTGTCTCTCACAGCTACAGGCGCAGAATTATTAAATATGAGTTAATTATTTTATAATTCACTTCCACACTAGTCTGTGACCCAAATGACAGGATGCAGCTTCGCAGTTTTGCCCCCTTGTGGTGACTGGATGGTATTACAGCAAATACCAGTTTTTGTTTGTTTGTTTTTTAAATAACGGAAATGTCAACAAAAACACTGATATCTGTAGCTTTGCTAAATAGAACGAAAATAGAAAAATGAATGAAATAAAAAAATTTAAGAAATGGAATCTCCATTTGTCATTCTTGTCTACATACAAAATAGCATTAGCATATTAGCATTAGCATTAGCATAGCAGCACAGCTAGCCGCTAACTGACAGTCCAAATCCTGGATAGAATGGCCACTTTTTAATATTTTCTGACTTCTGGGATTATAAAATTATTATTCTCGTAAAATGCACTGGAATACCAATATGTGATATGATGAAGGCAACTTCATTATGTATGCTGTTAGTAGGCTTAATGATTAAAAGCTTTTCATTTTATTCTGGTGGCTGCCAGATGCTAATTAAAGCTTTGCTCTCTTCAGCACTAATATTTACACTATAAAACAAACTCTACAGTAATCATTTGCCTAATTGGTTGACACATGATAAAAAAAATAAACTAATAGTCCTAGAAGTCGTTGATTTGAAGCAGTGACTCAAGGGAGTTTTAAACTACTTCTCGAACTGTAACTAAATGGATGTGTAAAACCAAACGATTATTAATAAACTTGAAACATTTGTTGTTGTTTAATCAGGAGAAATGAAAACCTTTTTTTCTTCTATTGTTTCACAGAAGAGAATCTAGAAAATGCCAGTATGGGAAAATATTGTACAATACATGTATTCATCATGCATGATTGCATGTTCACGTCTTTTAATGATGATAAATCTGTATGAAGACATATTTCAATTTATTTTCAAACATGAAACTGATCTGAAACAATCTCCTTGTGATTAATAAATGCCTCTAGAATCATATTAATGGTGTGTTTCTGACTCAAAAAAAACATGCACACAATACTAGGTTTAATATATCCTTTATTTTTAATAAACAAAATTTCAGTAAAAACTCTTATGAAGTAGAGAGAAAATAATTTCCTGTCAGTAGTTTGTTCCAGCTGTCGGGCCACACAGACTCGTGAAGATTAAAAATCAGACAAATCGACTGCACAAATATGTAAAACCTAATCATCATTATTCTACTTTTACCTCAACCACATCTTTTTAAAATTTACTTTTAAAATCAAAAACACGTTTGTTAAAACTCTGGTGAGTAAACTAAAGCAGTCCAATAACTTTTAAAAGATGAGAGCAAAAACAAAAAGACAAAAACAAAGCATCTTGCTCATCTTTACCTGTCGGCTGATTACTAAACATTAGGCGCAGCCTGTGCTGTTCTTTTAAAGCCTCTTTGTTCCCTCTAACGAATTATTGCCACAAAAAGAAGTTAACCAAATCGATTTTCGGCTCTCAGCGGGACGACGACGACAGAAAGTGTAAAAACTACAGCGAAGACGAGTTGTGTTTGTTAAAAAGGCGTAAAACACAGCGGTGAGTCGGTGCATGTTGAGCCACCTCTGGCAGTGTTTGCAAATATTATTCTCTATTTTTCATTAAAAAAAAAAAAAAAAGAAGGAAAGAGGCTACATGATTATCATCACAAAATAAAAATCTCTTTGGCATAAAACATCCCACCCAGAAGCGTAAACGCAAGTTCTCACATGCACACAACTCTTAGAAGGTTTTCCAACAGAAACTTACGAGCAACGCCGCTGTCAGTTAAAAATCAGAAAAATTATTCTATATAAAACGTAAGTTGAGCCCTGTTAAGATTATGAGTCCCTTACTCGATGATAGTTGCATATATTACAGCAGGTGGAGGGCAGAGGGACGTCTCTCTACAGGTGACTAAGCTCTACTCTTCATCCCTTTGCGTCCCACGGTTCGTCCTCTGCTTCCTCCTCTGCCTCCTTTTTGTTGTCCTGCAGAAAAAAAAGAGGAAAAATCTGAATTTAAAACGTTTTTCTGTTAAAAGAATCAAGATGTTCAGCCGGCAAAGTCAACAAGTCAGGATGTTACCTGCAGAGCATAAACTGTAAAAACAAAGCACAGATAATACTACAGTAATACTTTTCTACCATAAACCACAGATAACACTACAGTAATACTTTACTACGGTAAACCACAGATAACACTACAGTAATACTTTACTACCATAAACCACAGATAACACTATAGTAATACTTTATTACCATACACAACAGATAACACTACAGTAATACTATACTACAGTAAACCACAGGTAATACTACTACCATAAACCACAGATAATACTACAGTAATACTTTATTACAGTAAACCACAGATAACACTACAGTAATACTATACTATGGCAAACTACAGGTAATACTACAGTAATACTTTACTACAGTAAACCACAGATAATACTTTACTACAGTAAACCATAGGTAATACTGTGGTAATACTACACTATGGTAAACCACAGGTAATACTGTGGTAATACTTTACTACGGTAAACCATAGGTAATACTGCGGTAATACTACACTATGGTAAACCACAGGTAATACTACAGTAAACCATAAGTAATACTCTGGTGTCACCATGTTAAAGGTAAATGGGCTGTACTTATTTAACACCTTTATTTAACCAGGCAGCTCAAAGTGCTTTACGACACATTTTACCTCATTTATTAATCCACACATTCATACTCTGCTACTAGGCTAATCTGAATAAATCCTTCTGCTGAGACTCATCAGAGCTTTAAACACCGATGGGACACATCAGAGACACTGAGGGGTTCAGAGTTTTGCTCAGAGACACTTCGACATCTGACTGCTGCCAGGAATCGAACCTCCAACTCGACTCCTCTAACCGCTGAAGACGAAGTTTTTGAGAGTTAAAGGCTAAATAATAAATAATTTGCTGATTGGCTGACCACCTACTGACCATTAATATTGTTCCGGGTACTGTCTGTCGTAGGGGATGCCTTGAAACTCCTCCGGCATCATCTGACCGTCCATGCCATCCATGGGCATTTCAGCTGGGTATCCGTAACCCGGGAAAGTAGGTTCCATCTCTGGAAACGGACACAAGAAACAAAAACAGACTGAATGAATTTACGGTGGAGGCGGAACCAACAACGAGCACAGAAAAGTTGGGAGGAAGAGGCTGGAAAAGGCTCTGAATGTTTTTAAACGCAGTTTTAAAAAAAAAAAACTGAGCTGCTGTGGGTTTTTTCTACTTCTCTGGAGTCGCTCGGCTCAGAGGAGACAGAAAATACTTAAACCATAAAAGGGAAAAAAGGAGGAAAGTGAGGGGAAGGACAGGGATTAGGAGCAAAAAATGCAAACAGAGATAAGATTAATGAAGGCATGACCTAATACGACTAACCATGATACAAGAACGCCAAGAAAAAATGAGTCTTGTTAAACTGAGCTCATTTTTTATCATCTTATTAAAGCAAATTAAATAAGAAGGAACAATAATAAACAGCTGTTTGTGATAAACCTGTGGGCTACAAGAAAAGAAGTGGTAATCGGAACAGATTTAAATCTGAATAAATTTATCACAACGATCCTAAATAATCTGCGTGTTTTGCTGCGAGCAGGAGAAGTTCTGCTCACAGCTGTAAATAAAGTCTGCTGTGGCTGCAGCCTGTGGTGGAGTGACCCGCTGCTGAGGAATGTGCTGCAGGAGCACATATCAGCTACAGTTACTCACCCTCCGCGTAGTTTGCTTCCATGACACTGTTGTGAGCCTGCAGAAAGGTCACGAGAAGGCAAAACGTCACACACGCTCAGCTCTTATACATTATTAATAGTCCTTTTAGTAACATTTGAAATTAGAAGGTCAGATAATTAAATAAAGCCCTGTTTCCTAACATCACCGGCTGCAAAAAGACGACTGAAATCAGTTGAAAAAGGTGTTTCTGGTGTGCTGTTCGGGCAGCAGGGGGCGTCAGACACTCACCGCCTCCCAGGCGCTGGGGTCGTGTTTGAACAGGGTGTGCGTGAGCTCCACGGAAACGCGCTTCTTGTAGTCGGTCGCCTTGTCCTCGGAGATGCGGAAGAGCACGGCGGCGGCGTACGTAGCTGCAGAGAGAGAGAGAGAGAGAGAGAGAGAGAGAGAGAGAGAGAGAGAGAGAGAGAGAGAGAGAGAGAGAGAGAGAGAGAGTCGGCAAACGTTCAGCGGAGCAGAAAACACAAAAAACAACAAACTGTGGGGCTTTAAAATCAGCAAGAGGTGGAACCGAATCATTGTGAGCTGGTGTCTGTTTCTCTGAGGCGTCTCGGGTCTTAATGGGATAAATAATTTGTTTTCTGAAGTCTGAAATAAATAAAAAGGAGGTGAAACTCCTGCCAACGTCAGCGTGAACAATATCTGGGTGAAAGAAGAATCAAGCCGGTCTTTATTAGGACCTTTATTTTTATCCAGCTGAGATAAATTAAAGTTGGGATCACCTCTTCTTTTGGGTTTAGATGTTTGGAGCATCTAACTGACTTAAAATAAAAATAAATCCTGCAGATAAAGAGGATTAAACCAGGGTTGAAGGCTGAAGCTTTCTGTTCGGAGTAATTTCTTTACATGCCAACGAAAACGATGACGGCG
Source organism: Kryptolebias marmoratus (assembly GCF_001649575.2). Lineage (NCBI taxonomy): Eukaryota > Metazoa > Chordata > Actinopteri > Cyprinodontiformes > Rivulidae > Kryptolebias > Kryptolebias marmoratus. The sequence goes on from NC_051432.1 coordinate 23,689,672, forward strand.
CCGTGCTCGAACAGAAGGAACTACAAGAAGCTGAAGGAATCAGCTTCGGGGACAAAAACAGGCTTCACGGTCAGTAAAACTGGAAAAACTGATCTGAAGAGCCGTCAAAAGTTACATCAGAACCAAAAAAGTGACCGTATGATGATGAAGAATCATCGTTAAAGTCTGAAATCCCAAATAAAATAACTTCAGTCTTGTTTTTGTTGGGATAAAGGAAATGTATTTTCAGTATTGATGAAGTGGGTCATCTGGACTACATTCCTTTAGCTCATGAACAAAGTTTGTATTAATCAATCTTCAAAATTTCACAGCTGATTTTATTTGAATAAATCTTGCCTTACTCTCTTATTTCAGTAGAAATGTTATGAAATTCCTGTTACGCTTAAAAAACATTTTCAGGATGGTGGTGTTCCACTTTAGTCTTAGCTGTTAGCTTAGTCTGAATTAAAACCACCATTTCTCCAAACTGAGGTTATTATAGAAGCTATCTACAACAAATAATTTGTCAATTATTTGTAACTTTTACACAAAAACCCACTTCAAAAGGGTCAAACTATCCCTGCAGGTCTAAATGTCAGATATAAAGAACAAAAGGGCTAACAAGCTTCGCATAAGCAAAAATTAGAATAATAAAATGTAAAAGATTAACAACTTTATCATCAATTTTCTGCTTATCTGAGGTCAGGTCAAAACAGATGGATGATAAAGAGTTGTTAGTTTTATTTTAATCACTTAATTAAAGTTCTGTTAAGTTTTTTTAACTTTTTGTTTATGAACCAAATACTCTGTAGCTCCACTTTAAAAAGTTCCCAGCTGCAGATCGTTAGCTTTGCAAATTAAGAACAAATGTTAGTTATTTTTATATTTAAAATGGTGAAAAAGCATCCGAAGCAGGGATTATATTGTATTTTTAAACTGTAAATAATAATTAATCCCAGAGAAACATTCAGCTGGGCTAATATTCAGTTCGAGCTCCTGGAAGCTGCGCCGACAGGAAATGGACTCTCCAGCCGTGAGGAAATGCTACGTTACAGTCAAGCTAACCGCAGCGCGTTATCTGGAAGCCTACCGATGCCCTCGTTGCTGGAGTGCAGCAGCTCCATCAGTGGTGCCGCCGCCCCCTCGGCGTCGATTTCTTCGGCTGACGGCTTGTCCAGGGCCAGCTCGCACAGGGCGCCCGCTGCCACGCGCTTCACGTTGTCCACTGGGGAGTAGAGGAGCTGCGAACAAGAGGCTGCGAGTGAGGAAAATAAAACCAGACGGGGAGGAAATTCAGCCAACCGGTCGGAGTTTCTACCTGAACGAAGAGGGGAATGGTCTGCATGTTGGCGATTTCGCCTCTGTTGATGGGATCTCTGGCCAGGATGTGTAGAGCTCCTGTGCAACCCTCCACAATCTCCTCCATCCTCACTCCATCCTGACATTAAGAGAAGAATGGTTCAGATTTTCCACACTCCCGGTCAGCGACCTCCACGTGACGCCAGCCCATCACGCACCTGGTATGTCTGCTGGTTGTTTGAGCCGTGTTTCTGGGCGTCCTGGTGGGCTTTGAGCAGCAGGTTGATCAGACGGGGAATGGCTCCCGCGTCCCTCAGAGGAGCCTGGTTTTCTGGGCACAAGGCGAGGTTACGGATCAGGCCGACCACCGCCTTCAGGGAAGGGGAGGAAAAGCACCAAAATTAAATTCATGAAACAAAAAGGAGCCGGTAAATACAACAAGAATCAAAAACAACCTCGTGATCTTCCTCATTCTGGGTCACTGACACTTTGACCTTCTGGCTTTCTGCCCCACCTGCTCTCCATCTGCTCACTCTCCTGTTTCTATTTATTTATTTATGTTCTTGGAGGTGCAGTTTCTATGTTTTGTTCCCTAAAACCAAATGATTTTAGGCACATTTTCACAAGGTTGAAAGGACGTTCTAACTCTCTTTGTGATGCAGGCGGAGGACAGAGGGGTGCAGATATCCAACCTTTTTATTGGAGATTTTCCATTAACACACATCAAACTAAAAGGTTATGTAAAGTGCATGGAGTCAACCCAATTCAAGATGGTCGCCATGACCAACTGATCTTAGAAAACAAAAACTGCTATAAATCAAATCACTTTGAATTAAGAATCAAAAGGTGGGTGTAGGGTTATGTAGTAAACACCAGAAAATGCTTCCATGTTTAAAATCATTTCCACCATCCTCCTTAAACCGTCAACCATCCATCTGCCCACCTTGACGACTGGGAAGCGATACGGCGGGTTGACCAGCTTCACGACGGCGGGGATGCCGTAGTGGTTCCTCACTGCATGCTGGGCCAGCTCGGCGTTCTGGTGGCGTGAAGTCAGATGCCGCAGGGTGCAAACCGCAGGCTCCGTCACGTCCTCCTTCTCCCCGCAGCGCAATATGGCGTGGATCAGGGACTCAACGCCGTTGCTTTGGGTGACCAGAGACTTATTGTGGGCGTTGTTGCACGTGAGGTTAGACAGGATGCCTGTGGCGCAGGTGAGCATGTTGAGGTCATCCGAGCTGAGGAGTGCCACCAGAGTCTGCAGCAGGCTCTCCATTCCCTCCTGGACAAGAAGGAGAGACAGATTTCTCATGAGTCGATCATTTGTGGACGCAAGTGGACATGAGGATGTTTCAGGAGCGAAGCTGCACCTGCTTGGTGGCGGCGTCGGACAGGTTTCTGAGTGTCCACAGGCAGTTCTGCATCAGTCGCTGGCTGGAACCGTTGAGGTGTTTGCCCAGAGCTTGCATCCCACCTGAAAGGACAGAAACATTCACCTCTCAAACTGAGCGCTTACAAAGGTCCAGCCGAGTATTAGGACCACTTAGAAGGAAAACAAAAGGTTCAAGGAGTTGTTTTTAGCTTTGAGATTAATGTTAAACTGTTATCAACTGGGAAAAAAAGTCACATTTTTATTCACAAAAAAGTGGAAATAGTTTGACATTTTTCAACATAATGCAGAGGAAGTGAAGCCTGCTGTGCTGCCGAAGACGTCTGTATTCGTTTTATTTGTTAACATTATTCTGTCTGAAGGTTATAGGTGCACTTTCACTGGGTTTAACTGCAAAATAGCAAACAGTATTTTAGCTGTTTAGGTGTGCTTCCTTCACAATAAGAGTCTCAAACGCAAACTGAGTGTTGACATCTGAATACTCCCAGAATTCCCGGCCGTCTCGTTTGCAGGATCCGTTTCACTGAAGAACAATTATGTAAACTATTTTCATAACCTTCAGATGTTTAGAAAGACTTTTTTGTTTTTGAGGTTACAACTCAGTCTGTCTGTTTAAGACTCTTATTGTGAAGGACTGAAACAAGTTCTGCGAGTTTCACTGCAGCGGGAAATCATAAACCCTTCACATAAAATATTGTAGGTTAACCTGTAGTTAGTAGTTTAGTTAGTAGAAGTGCACCCATAACCCTTTGATACAACAATAATAACAATATTAATAATAATAGCAAAAAAAAGACAGTTTGGTTCACTTCCTTTGGCTTAAATCTTGAAAGATGACTTTTTTTCTGTCAATAAAATTCCCCCCACCCCCACCGCAGAGTTACTCCGGACTCCGGTTGTAAGAGAAAAAAAAATGTTGCACCACCTGAATAACCACCCCGTACACACAGGTGTGTTCTGCCACACGCTGCATGCAGTACATACCAGCTTCGACAATGGCCGGTTTGTTGCTGGGACACACAGAGAGGACCTTGAGGACACGGCTTGTGGTCCACAGCAGCTTCTCATAGTTGTAATTCCTCATGATGTGAACGAGACCCTCGGGACCGCCGTTGGCGAGGATGATCAGCTGTTAAACACAGACTGTGTGAGTTTATGCAGCTTTTTTAAAAAAAACAAACAAACAACATATCTTTCAACCATACAGTCCCGTGACCAGCCCAGGCAGCTTAACACCTGCTAATCCCCTTCTTATTTCGTTTCTTGTAAAACGGTAAAAATAAAATAACCGCACCCATTTTATTGCTCAGCCAGCACCTGAACATGTCTGTTCCCATGCCACACCCAAAACAACAACACACGCACGCAAATCCAGGTCTCACATTACAATATTTGGCAGCTTTAATGTGCAACAGTCTTTGTGTTGCATCCAAAAGCACAAACTGTTCCCCTTACACACACACACACACCTTGCTCTCCTGGTTTCCGTAGGACAGCAGCTGCAGACAGTCCGTGGTGATGGCCAGGAACTTGGGGTTGGACTTCTTCAGCAGGGGGACCATCCTCTGGAGGCCGTCCGCCAGACGCACAGCCATCTTGGCTCCCTCCTGGTGCAGCAGCAGGTTGTGGAGGGTGGTGATGGCGTAGAAGAGCACGGTCTCCATGGGGGAGCTAAGGAAGACGAAAAGACGCGTCACCTGTCAAACCTCGCAGAGACGGCTTTAGATTTCATGACTTTTCAGATGACGTTTCGACTGTCGGTGTTCAAGAGAGCCGAGCTCAACGATGATCAGCAACCAACCAGGCGGCGTCCGTTTAAAGTACCTGAGCATACGGACGAGAGCGGGGATCCCTCCTGACTTGAAGATGGCGAGCAGACCCTCCCTGAGGTGGGACAGGTTGTGGAGGATGCTGGTTGTGGCTTTGGCCGTATCCATGTTGCTTGTGTTCTGCATGGCCCGGACCACCGCCGCCACCATCTGAGGGGACTGGGCGATGATGCGCCGCGAAGCCTCCTTTTGGGTGAGCTGGTTGACGAGCTGCGACGTCTTGCTGACCACCGCCTGTTCAGGGTCAGAGCAGAAAAACAAAAACATCAGCGAGCAGCCAGAATAGTTTTTGAACATCTAGTATAATAAATAAGAGCTCCAGGAGTTACCTCAAAGCATCCTACAAATGTTAACTGAATAATTCAACTGATGATAAACCTTTACTTAGCAGTGGATTTCAGTTATTTACACAGAAATATATAACTGCCAAATCAATAGAAAGAATGCATTTTGAATTGAACTGTTTAAATTAAAACAATGAAGCTAAAAGAATTACGAAAACTGTAGCTAAAAGCTAATGTTAGCCAAATGACAATGTACTTCAAAGCTCCAGTGGTGGTTTATAAACTGTCAGAACTGATCTGTTTTTCTCCCACTAAGGTTCTTCAAAGAGCTATCCACAACAGGTAAGATACTGATTGTTCATAATCTTTAACAGTGAACATCTGGGATGGTGATCATCAGACGGCCTTCATGCTAAGAGTGTTGGACATTATTAACAGAATCGTTCCTCTGACTCGACCCGATCTCATCTTCATCACCTGGTCTTCGTCGTTGAGCAGCTTGGTGAGCTCGGGCATGGCGCGCGTCGCCAGCTCAGCGTCGTCCTGGTAGTTGATCAGGTGGACGATGGCCTGCTTGAGCAGCTGAGACGGCTCGGCCAGCTTCTGGACGTTGGTCATCTGGGACGGATCCGTCTGGGTGGACATGATGGTGGCGTTTTCCTCCAGCGTCTCGGGAAACATGGCGGCTCTCACCCGCTGGGTTCTGGTCAACGTGAGCTGCTCGTTCAGATCTGCTAAAATCGTGTCAGAAAGGTAAATTTATACGAGTATGTCTACGTTGACGGCCACTGTCAGGTTTTGGACGTTGCTCGGACCTACCAGGATCCTCTCTTGAGTAGGTGGTGGTGGTCATGGTGTAGTGCTTGGAGGTGAAGTGCTCGTCGTCGTCTCGGATGGTGTTGGCTCCAGACTGGATGCCCGAGTCCAGGCCGTACATCGTCTGCTGCCACTCCGCCACCTTCCTCCCGCCGCCCTCCATCTCACCCACTGCCAAACGCCAAAAGGGACGAGACGTCAGACGTCAACAACCAGCAGGGCAACAGCGTTTTAAGTTTCCTTTAACCATTTTATACAAGTCCTCCAAAGAAAATAAAAGCCTTGAGCTAAACCCTTAAAATAGTTTCTCGAACTGTTTGTTTGTGTCGCTAAACCAAAGTGAAAAAAACTTAAATATTCAAGATTAGATGAGCAACATGCATTAAACATTACCCTTTATCCAAGGCTGTGTCAAAGAAAGCCTGATGGCCTTTAGAGCAGATTAGTCAGCCTTGACCTGAAGTTTAATGTGTGCAGCATCTCTGCTTTTAAAGGTGCAGATATCATTTTTATTACAGAACTGACCTTTATGTGAACGCATGAAAACAACAGCTGGGGGTTTGAAAATGATGGAAATTCTCCTTTAAAGCTGTTCACAATTAACATGTAGTCACAAAACTACATAAAAGGGTTTTTCCACATTAATTCAACTAATTTTTGGTTTTATACCCCTTTTTTATTTTGTCCTTTAAACAAAAAATAAAAAACTGGGAGGAATTCTTTCTTAAATCAGAGCCAATGCAGGACAAAGTGTATAAAATTTACAAATACCAGGAACGTTTATGGGTTTAAAAACTACTTTAAAAGGTCACAGCTCAAATAAATACAAAATTAAATGTGCAAAAACTGTTAAAATATATTTAAATCAGTCATAATAAAATCTGGTGAATAATTAATGTAAAAAAAACAGTTTGCATTAAATAAGATCATCACCATCATCATGGCATCTTCAGATTTAACCGCAAAAAAAACAACTAATGTTGTAAAAATAAATTCTATTTTTACCATCTGACTTTGTCTAAATGATTCAATAACTTCTATACATATAAAAGGATTCATTTTTAGGCTACTGTGGACATTTAAATGCACCGTAAGCCTTCATATAGCAGGTTATTTTAAGACATTTTTCAGTCATTTAATTAGCATTTTTTTCCTTTTTTATGTATTTAAACAGTATTTATACATCAAATATTGATCTAGGTTTGATTTATTTTACCATTTGTTTGACATCTTTACAGAAAATTAAGCAAAATCTGATATTTACAGTCTTAAAAGATACAAATGGCTGTTTTTTGCCAATTTAAATCACCTATGGTTTGGACGTTTCACTGAGCCTCACAAAGGATTTTTATTATAGCTTAAGAGAAAAAAGAAACCTTGAGCTAAAAACATCATTCCCACGTCACTTTATGAAGCCAGTAAAGATGCTTCACAATCCAGGTGAAGAATTTGGTCAAAATGGTTCAAATATTTAGCTTTCAATATGATAAAAGCTCACCAGTGAGCAGAGCTTAGATAATAAAAAGAAGAATAGAGAACATTCGAGATGAATACCTGACGGCTTGAAATGACGAAAGAACGAGAGCTGAACGACTTACTTTGCATCTCCATCCTCGCCTCCTGATATCACAGCAACAACGATGGAGGGAATCTGAAAACACAGAGAAAAGGAAAGAGCTGAATTCCCAGACCTCCTCGGCTCTGAAGCGCTCAGACACGTCGGACTACATGCCCGTCTTTTCATGAATTCCTGAACATTCTGGCTCGCTCCCTGCCTCCTTTGCACAAGGCTGTCATTTTCTTTTCTCGTCTGCCAAGTTGGACCCTCCTTCCCTGCAGCCAGGCACTCTGACCTGAAAACAACAACACCGAGCAGCGGCGGCGGCGGCAGCGGAGGGGGGGGGGGGGGGGAGTGAAAGGGGCGGAGAGACAGCTGCATGTCAGGAATTCTCAGAGGCGACCTTTAACCTCAGGCCCCCACCCAAACAGCCGTGGGAGCAGCCTTCTGCTGCTGCTGACGTACGGAAATCAGGAACTCGCTTGTCAGGTCTGGATTTCAGGGAGTGTGTGTGTGTGTGTGTGTGTACACAGAACGGAGAGAACACACCTCGTCATGCAAAGCTCTAAGAAAATGTCAGCGACGTGCCCGTTTCTTTTTGACATTCATCATTTTGTAAATACAAACGCAACTGAAACCAATTCTCCCTGAAGGAATGCATATCGCCCGCCGTGTTCACCAAAAACCCCCCTGATGCGATCGGTTGGAGCTCAGGGTGTGTGACGGGGAGGACTCTCAGCTGCTACCACAGCCGATTTTAGCTCAATGTTAGTAAAAATGACTGAAATGCTGCTGTTTTTGTGTTGGCCAAGGTGGCAGCCATCTTGAATCTGGGCAGCTCCAGATGTTAATCAGTTGTAGACACACACACACACACATATGATTGCCCGCCTTTCATGGCAAAGATTATTAAAAAAAAGGAGAAATCTAGAATTACAGACGACAGTATTTCTTATTAATTAGCAAAAAATAATGTGATTCATTCATTGTTGGAGTGATTATAACATGAAGAGCTGCAGCACCTCCTCACACAACTAACATTAATTATATTTTTAATGTTTTTACTCAAGTTCATATGTTCCCGCTTTTAAATAACAGATTCAAAGCACAGTTTTCTATTAAAAAAAGCAACAGTCACAAAGCCAAACGTGATGTTTTTGTAGAATCCTAACAACAGCTGCTGGACAAAGAGGTAATCTTAGATTAATTACCTTTTAAAATCAAACAACAGGAATATAACATGTGAATAAGAGTTTAACATAAGCCAGAAGAGTTTGGGTCAGTCCGTTAGAGTCTGATGTCCGGTCGGGTAAGGATCATTATCTGACCGATTTCTAGATTAAAACAGGATTCCTCCAAAACTCCTGCTCCCGTCCAGATTAGGATTGTATATTCAGATTGGGGATTAATGTTTTTAATAATCTGATACAAGCCTGGAACAGAGAGTCAATTTAAAACCAGAGATCTAAATACATTTTGCAGTTTGAATAAAAACCTGAAAATGCTGAAATGATTGATTTTATTTACGCATTTTACAGGAAAAATGTTAAAATTCAGTTTATTTCTTTCAGCTCAAACAGCAGATGTCCTTATTGCCTATATCACGAAAGGCCACATGTGTGTTAGCAAAATATCTCCTGAAGCACTGGATGGATTTTAATGAAACTCTCAGGAAGTAACTTTTGGTCTACAGTTCAATTCAAGATGGCTGCCACAGCTAAACGATCTTAGCAAACACAAAAATGGTTTTAAGTCAAGTTATTACAGAAGTTGTGGTAAAGTTGGGCGTGGTGGTAGCTGAGAGTCATCCTCAACTCACCCTGTGAGTGCTGACAGGTCCATCATGACACCGCGCAGATAAAGGCTAAATCTTCGTCACTCCTCATCATAAAAAGGTCTTACTTTACAACTCTGACATACAAGGCGGCGGGCGATATGCATTCTCTAAAAAAATGCTTCTTTTATTTAGAACAATTTCTAAAATTCCAACTTTAAATAAAAAGAATCCACAATAATATGAAATGATCAGCATCTCGACTTCGATTTGGCTGCAAAATATCCACAGAAACCTTCTTTTACAGCAGGTTGTGTAGTTTTATCCCCAGATTGTGTAACTACTGTGTTTCTTGTTGGTGCAGGTTTGCTCTACACCCTTCCTTCACATCATCTAATTACCCCGATGAAAACAAATTCCTCTTGCCGCGTTAACATAAACACTTAGATTTTTTTTTTCCCTGCCGTGCCCAAATCTTTAAATGCGCTCACCTGTCAGTAAATCTGTCAACAGGTTGTAGACACGACAAACAATGACTCCAGTCCTTCCATCAGGTTTTATTTGGAGTAATAAGATCATTCTTCACTTCCTGAAGTCAACACCGACTGTCAGAACGTGAATGTTTGCCACGTTTCTGCAGCTTCAGTGACGCTCGCCACAGAAATTCCCTTAAATCCCAAAGAAATCTGCATTTATAATTGCTGCCTGCCGCCGTTTATGATATATGACAGATTGCACAATGCGCGCTCTGTTCTGCTCGCAAATGTTTTCAGATGTTCGGCTGTTACGGACTTCTTTGTTAGGCAAATTGACGAGGCACACCGCCTGCGTGTTTCACAGGCGTTCCAGCTGCACTGGAGCTACGACGCTTCGGCTACGACAAGGAGAGCTGTCATCCTCGGAGGCTTTTTCTTTGACATCTGGTTTTATGCATTCAGAGCAGGAAGACAACGTTTCGTCTTTACAAGCAACAAAACAAGTTCAGGCAGAAAGAAAAGATCTGCTGGCTGCACGGACATAAACGGAGCTACAAAACTAGAAAAAACTAGAAAAAAAAAAAAAACTAACGCTAAGAGCTGAACCACTGCTGGAATTTGCTGAATAAGAAGACAAAAACATGCAGGAATCAAAGAAATTCATGCATTTCAATGAGGAAAATATTTGTGAATCAAGTTAAATATTTTGAAAAAGTATAAAAGTTACAAAAACCAAAAAGTTGGAGAATAAAAAAGAATGTTAATGCTGATCAGCTCCACACAATGTTCTTTTTAGCCGCACAGAAAGTTAAATAAAGGAGACCGAGGATGTTTGAACATTATATCAGATTATGTTTACATCAATAAATCCATTTTGCATAAAGATGTTTCACTCCTCTCCCATCCTCTAACGTTAAAGTGAGAGTTAAAACTGGTTTGTTCAGTTCAGTTTCTGCAGGGAAGTTTGGGATTCGTTTAAAATGGAAAATGAACCCAGATATGTCAACATCGATCTTCATTTCTGTCTTCTTTTGTCGGACAATAAACTCAAAACTTGCACTCAAACACCCCCCCCCCCTCCCCTATCAAACTATTAATTAAACCTGATATTCCTGGGAGGTTTCGACATGTTTGTCTCTGTTTACTTTCACAGAGAAGGAGAAGGAGAAGAAGAAGTTGCTGGGTGAGTTTGAGCTGCAGAGACATGAAGTCCTGCGGGCCGGGGCCTCCGGAGGACTGTCTGTACTCGCAGCTACATGCTGCCTGACGTGACGCACTGACTCATCGGACCGCTGACAACTCTGCTTACAGTCGCTCTTCATTTTCACCTCTCCGTGCGGGAAGGTGCGGCTTCTTGTTAACACGCGAGCACTCAGCCGGGCAGCGCTGCTTCGGCTTTTATTTGCTGTTAAAAAAAAACGAGCCCACGGTGGGATGCTGTCCACTCTCCACGCAGACCGATCCTGCTCGGTGTGTAAATCAGGGGCAGTGTTCGTGCAGCCTTTGTTTTCCTGGGCGAGGCAGCGGGTTCAGTCAACTGTTGCAATGCTGCAACACGCCCTGCCTGCTGCCTTGGCAACATCCAGACTCTGTTTTGTGATGTTTACTGATAAGTGTTGTTCCCTCAACGGCTTACTTCTTTTCCCCCTCCCCCTAACAAAATCATAAAAGGGAGAAATAATCATCTAAGATTAAAATTCTGATTATATAAACCAAAGTTAAATTAAAAACCAAGTTAAACTTTAACTAAAACCCATCTTTCTGCACGTTTTGACGAGTTTTAAGTCTTATCAGCTGCTTCCTGCTGTTCTGTACTCCACGCTGGACTTTGCCCTCTCCTGGTTAATAAGTGGTGCCTTCTTTCACTCTCACCGGACCCCTTTCTGTTGTCGACACCACCGTTCTTCCACCCACACACCAGCAGCAACCCAGGGGCCGTCGTTGGGGTGAAACCCGCATTTCACACCCGGCCCCTCCCACCTCCCTGTTAAGCAACAGCCTCTGGATGACTTCAGGAGGCTTCTTCCCAAAAAAAAAACAAAAAACCCCAGCCTCCACAGTAAAACCAGGAATGTGTGTCAGCGAGCGAGCGTGTTGCGACAGAAAGGCAGATGTGGAAACGCTCCAGCTCTCGCTGCTGAAATGCTGGCGTCACATTCCACGGCAGCGTCGTACATTCGGCCCGAGAACGGCGAAGCTTGGAAAACAGTTCTCTGACTCATCTGTGAATTCATGACTGCTGAAACTATGAGACCACGACCGCAGTGACAAAAGGATGAGTAAGTAATGAGAACAAAGAGTCCCCCCACCTCCTCCTCCTCCTCCTCCACAGGCCTGGCGAACAGGGAGTGCCTCCCCTGCAACGACAGGTTTTTGATCAGGGTGTGGCTGAGTGGAGGCCGGTACACCTGAGGGGGAATCTAACATCTTAACTCTCCCCACGTAATTAATATGCTTTTGGGAGCTGCGAACCGAGAGCAGTAATGAGAAACATTCCAGCGGGGTTTTTGACTTTGCAGGCCTAAGCTGTTCCCTGCATCACAGCAGGAATAAATCAGGTCAGGGAAAAGGCCCCGGGGCCCCGAGATGAACTCTGGTTACCAAACACTCGCCACCAACTGCGTGCCGATTTCTCTGCTCGGGCTTATGCTTGTTTGGCAGCCTGAACGCTGGAGACATTAAGGAGCAGCAGCTCAGGGGAGGAATGCAGATCGCCCACCGTCATGTAGAGAAATCAGGGAGTTTTAGCCACTGAAAATAAAGTCATCAGTGATCTCATGGAAAGTTGTTTGGCGTGCGTGTTGGGGATGACTCTCAGCTACAAACACACCAAATTTCAGCCCCGTGTAGCTTTTTTTATGTAGGATAAGGTCGATTCGCTTAAATTGGGCCGACTCCAAAAGTTAGTCACAGATCCGATAATTACTTTGGTTAATGAGATATTTTGCTAACAGCACAGACAGAGGAAAAACATTGTCGCTCCTCCATCTCCAGAGGCAGGCGGTAAAGAATGAAATGTTTCTTCCACTTTTCTTTTGTTTAAACACCTGTTTGAGAACATTAGGCCAGCACAAATTAGAAGAGAAGAAGTTCGGAGAAATATGTTTGTTTGTCTTCCTGCCAAACGTTACGGGAGGAAGCGGATCTCTTTCTGTCTCAGCGAGCGGGCCGGCAGCCAGATTGGCTCAGAGCTCCGAGCTCAGAGCTCAGCATGAAGACTGAAGGTTCAAAATAAAGCAACACCGCAGACAAGTCCACGGAAACTCCCTCCTGGCTTGATTATTACTACACTGAAGCACAGCAGCAGCAGTAATTCCATATAAAAAGAACTGCAACATGTCACCTTAAAGCTGCCGTTTCGCAGATGTTCCAGCAGGGAGGCAGATACGGTTGAAACTGAACCACATCTGGAATAGAAGTAAATTCTAACAGACCTGCAGGTCTTCTGTTTGGGCTGACAAGAAAGTAAAGCAGATTATTTCAGCGCACATCTGTAAAGCTTCTTGCACCATCTGGGTCGACGAACTAAACGACATACAGCTCCCCCCACCCCCCGTCCTGTCCCATAAATGCCCCCCCGACTGGCAACCCACACTTCTCTTATTATCCTCCGTTTCCCACAGGACTTTGACTCACTTCCTGCGCTCACTCCGTCCAATCCCCTGGTCGCTCTCGGCCCGTCGAGCCAGCTGAGGCCCCCCGCGTCTTCTCCCTCCGCACTCGGAGGTCCAGCTGTGGAGACGAGACGAAGCTCAACGCGTCCACTAACCCTTCGGGTCGCCCCCGACTCGCGCAGCAGGACTCGTCCCGTGAAAGCATCTGGGGCAAAGCGGCTCGCCGGCGGCTATAAATCAATAAGTGAGGATGAGAATCTGTATTCAGCTAATGGAGTTATTGTGGTGACAGGAAGTGGCGGTCAGTGTTTTATCTGACTCACTGAGGCTGTTAGACGGGAAGTTTACTTTCTTCCGTACATTTCTTACAATCAAACTCCTTCCTCTACTTTGGGGCTATTTTAATCTTTCAAATTCTTTAAAACATTCAGTTTCATCAACAATAAAGCGCCACGACTTTTATCATGTGTAACTTTTATTCTTTTTGAATAATTTAAATTCTTTTGCAAAAATTGGCCCCACAGAAATGCATTTGGGTCTCTTCAATCCCTTCAAAACATTCTTCAAAATCAACTTCAGAACATTTCCTTCATTTGTCTTTTCATGCCCCTTTTAGCTTTTTGCTAATCTGCTAATTTTAGCTTTCAGCAACCAATCTGCTACATTTAGCTTTTAGCTACTGTTTTTTTTTATTTTAGCATGTAGCGACTGTTTTGTAAATTTTAGCTTTTAACAAGTATTTTGCCAATTTTAGCTTTGAACTACGATTTTTCTATATTTAGTTTTTAGCTACGGTTTTGCTAAGTGAAGGTTTTAGCTGTGATTTTGTTAATTTTAGCTGTTTTGCTATTTTTAGCATTTTAATACGGTTTTGCCATTTTTAGCTTCTAGCTACAGTTCTGGTGAGTGAAGCTTTAAGCTAAACTAAAATATTGCCTGATTTAGGTTTTAGATATGATTTTGCTGATTTTGTTTATTTTATCTTTTAGCTACTGTTTTGTAAGTTTTAGCTTTTAGCTACTGTTTTGCCTATTTTAGCTCCGAACTACAATTTTGCTATTTAGTTTTTAGCTATGGTTTCGGTAATTTAACCTTTTAGCTGTGATTTTGTTAATTTTAGCTTTTAGCTACTGCCTTGCTAATTCTCTTAAACAAAACTCATCAAACTAATTTGTCTCTTTTTGCAGGAAACTCTGTGGTAAAGCTGCGAGCATTCCCAGCTGACAGAGAGTAATTTCACTGAGTCGGAGAAGACGGACGGCTCCTAAACGCTTTGAATTAAAGAGAAAAAATTAACTGACGGGGAAGAACGCAGCTCTGAAAGCCACTTTTTGTAAAACTGTTCCATCTGAGTGATAAAAGCAGCAGCAGCGTCACCATTAAGTTACCGGTGTTTACCGTCGTGACGTGCAAACTGAATTTATCTGAGCGTGGCCGACAGAGCACGGCTCCGGCTGAACCACCGCAAAAAAAAAAAAAAAAAAAAGAACCAAAACAGCAGCAGCAGAATGGCCGAGGGCCCTTGTTCTGTCAGTTGTTTCACTGCCGCCACTTTAACGAGTCGAATTAGGCCAGTGGATGTGCTGAAAACTGGAGAGTAGCTGTTTATTCCCTCCGGGATCTCGCTGCGAACCGAAGGAAACGTGACTCGCTCTGGGAGGAGGCGCCCGAGCGCCGACCAGAGTCGCGTTACACACGACCGATGGAGGAGGAGGCGGACGAGCCAACAGCACAGCGCTCCAGGAGCAATAAAGGCTCGTCTGGGCGGCCCGGGAGGAAACAAAGTTCACTGAACAGTTCTGTTCACAGACTCAGGGGTCAGTTAGCTGTGGCGGCCATCTTGAACTGGATCAGCTGTAGATTAGTTTCAGCTACGACTGCACCAAATATCACATCGATATCTGTAAAAGTCATTGGCTTGTTGTTGTTTTCTTATGTCACTTGGTTGTAGCGGCCATCTTGAATCGTGTTGACTTTAAAGTTAATGAGTTGTAAACAGCTAATGATTATATAAGGCAGCGGATGTGCCGTTCGGTGGATGGTTGGGAGGACGAGGATGAGCGGAGCCTCTGACAGCACAGAGAGCGGCTCTGTCACTTTGTTTGGGACCGGGAGGAGAAGAGTGGCGGCTTTGTCCCGCAGTGAAAGGAAACCGCTCGAGTGTCCCCGCTGGGTCCAAGCAGAAAGGACCGAAGCACATCAAGATGGCCCAATGTGCTCACGGGCCCAAAACCAGAACCCGATGCCTCGTCTGACAGGCCCGGCGCTGAGCCGCTTCTTCAGCTGCCACGGCTCGGCTCTGCATCGGCGGGCACCTGAGCGCCGAGGAGACGTGACAGGTGATTAATTTTTCAGGGAGATTAGAGAGACGAGGGAGCGGGACGGCGAAACTGAGGAGACCCGAAGGATTAGTCCATCTGGGAAGTTTGAGTTAACGGTTTGTGCTGCAGGTGAACTACAAAAACCTGAATGACTCACTCTGACATCACTTGTTCCGGCGAAAGGCAGGGCAGCCATGTTTTTTTTTTTTTTTTTAATGTGTGTTTGTTTGTAATATTTGCAAAATATCTCATTAATCACCCATTCTAATGAAACTCTCAGAAAGTAATCGTTGGGTAAAAATCTACAACTGCTAAAGTTTTGGACTCAAATCGACTCAAGATGGCCGACCTTAGAAAACACAAACATGGCCACAATTTTACAGACATACAGCTGAGACTTGGTGCGGTGGTAACCAAGCGAAGCCTCCAATAAATACTTTGCGTGCAACACGATGCACAATATCTTCGCTTAAAAGCTTGGCGTTAACCTTGTTTGTCTGTTAGCAAAATATCTCGAGAACCACTGGATGGATTTTCATGAACACATACTCCGACTACCGATCACACAAGACAGACTAAGCGTTATGCTATTTTCAAGTTTTAATTCTAGCCTAAACTCTGGCCTGAAAGGCGGCAGGCGATATGCATTCCTTCAAGGAATTTAATTTCATGCAACGCTGCTGTCAGGCGAAAACCTCAAAAAATCCCAACTCTGACTGAACAAAGAAGAAATATAAGAATAATGGCAGTGACTCACTAAAAACCGCCCATGCATTTCTTTTTTTCAGACCCTATTTGGTGTTTGGTTAAAAATCCCTCGCATGCAGGAAGGTTGCACAACTTTCCCAAAAAACGAGCTCACGAAATCCTTCAAAAGCAGGGAGCAAAGACAACGAAACGACGCTTATCATTTCAGTCTTTAAAGACAAACCAAAAAAAAGCAGAACTCCCTTTGAGTCTCCAGCCGTTCACAGACCTTATCTACCAAGTCGATCTTCCCGCTGCTTTGCTTTCTGTTTCAGCCACACCCTTACAATACCTCGGAGAAGTGTAATTAAAAGTAAAAGGGAGGGAGCGAAGGAAAACAGACACCACAGGACTCGGTACAACTCTGCCAAATCATGCAACTGTGAAAACTTTCCCTTCGGAGTCACCATTCACTCCCTTCAAGCCCGTACAACGAAAAGAATTATCAATGTTAATGAGTTCAAAGGCTGCTTCCAGCAGGCTGCTTCCAGCAGGCTGTTGCAGCGACGTGTGGGAGTTTCAGTCAGCTTTAATAAGAGCTGGATTAAAATGACCAACATGGTGAATGTTCAAAAGGCTTTTAAAGTGCCGGTGGCGAGGAGAAACAACCATTAGGCCTTTGACATTTTCAGTAAAAGACCTTTCCCTGCACTTGTTTGATCCAATCGAGAAAACCACTGAAGGTAAATAATTAACTTTATAGACTTTCTGGGCAGAGCTCAGCTGGATGTTGCCAGCGATACTTGATTAGCATTTTACCACAGCTCATTGCTCAAAGCGTCAGACTCCATGTTTTGTTAGTAACAGCAGAAAAATCTCACATGAATGGATTTTTATTTTGGTCAGTGCTTCTAGTTATCGTATAAAATTACACTCAAAAAGCTTTTTAACCCTTCTGATAATCTGGAAACATCCTCTTCCTCTGCTGTCCTCAGTTTTATCGTTACAGATTAAAGCCAAAACCGTCGAATTTTAAGAAAAATAAGAATCTGATTTCTTGCTGGTTTGATGTGATAATAAATAATCAAACTGTCTAACAGCTGCAGTTTGTATAAAAATACTTTGGGTTTCCTCTGAAAGGTAACTGTGGAGATTTTGATGCTGTCCCATAGTATCAGTATCTTACCTGCTGCAGATCTCGCTGAACAACCTCAGTTTTAGGGATGGGCAATTTAAGCAAAAATTTAGATTTCTCCATTTTCATGAGTCTAATGAATCAGCGTGGAGGGGAAGCTGAGCTCACCAGTAAAAAATTGTTTCCACTTCTCGATCCTTTCAAAATAAACTACAAGCCCAACCTGCAGCACATCCTTTCCAGCCAAGTCCCTCTGTCCTGGCAGTCGATACGAGTCCTTCTCTCCCTCCTTAGCGTCCAGCCTCTTGTCCAACTCATCATACGCCTCCTGGTTTGCGTTTGCTACCTCCCTCTTTGCCCTACGTTGGATCTCCTTTTATTCCTCTTCAGTCCTCTCACTGTCCTGTTTCTTCCTGGTGAACAGGTTTCCTTATCTTCTCTCTGTCCAGATGACACACCAAGTACCTCCCTACCTGTCTCTAATCGCTTGCATGTCTTACAGGTCACACTGTGTTCCTTCCTCTTTTGGAAACAGGTGTTGACTGCAGCCGTTTCCATCCGCTACCATCTGTCCTTCCTGGTTCCTTCCCCGGACACCGAACCTCCTCATCTCCTCCGTTTCCTTCCCCAACGTGTCCATTCAGCCCTGCTCCGATCACCACTCTCCCCTCCTCCCTGTCTTTATGATCCTTTCAAAATAAACTACAATGTCAGGAAGACGCTTGGACCCCCCCTTTCCTTTTTATCTTTTCAGGAGGGGGGTTAGGAGGCAGGCTGTGTTGAAAAAAAAGCCTGACTGGAAAAGAATCGTTAAGAACCTGGCTCATCACGACCAGGCGCTGGTGTAAACAAACGACAAACCACGACAAAGCATTAACTCTTTAAGTTTACTCATTTTAACTAGACAGTTCAAGTGGGGCCAAGACTAACTCTTACATCCCGTCAGTTTCACATTAGATGGTTCCTCCAGCAGAAAAGTAGAGTAGTTCCTGCTTGAAGTGCCCCGCTCCACACAGGAAGTCCCACATCTAGCTGCTGCTGCTGCTATTTGTGCTTCCAAAGAACCACGATAACAGGGGCGTAAAGGTTTGTCGTGCCCTCGCATGATTTGTTGTGAAAACTTTGAGACAGGAGTTGTTTCTCAACAACAGTCCTGCACTTTGGTCTTGGCTCCGCTTCAGCTCGCCATTAGCTTGTCAATCCGGCAGAATTAAACCGAGTCTATTTCAGGAGCTATCTATAACAGGTAAGACATTAATTATTCATAAACTTTCCATAGAAACTCACTCAAAAGGGTCCGAACTATCACTTTGACCACGCAGAAACAACTTTTTTTGTGCTCCTTTCTTGACAGGAACACAGAAAAGCAAAGAAAAATGATAATATTCAGACAGAGTTTGGTCAGGGTCTGTAAGCGAGCTACGGAAAGCTCTCCGTCAGGCGTCAGTGGTCACAGACAGAAACGGGGCGAGAAATTAAATCCAGGGGGTGAAAACATCAACCGAGAGGTCAAGATATGTGTCATTCACTAATCTCCTTTAAAAATGTGTGCCCATTTACACACTAAAGGATCTCCCGGCCTCTTAATGTAGGACACTAACAGGGAATTAGGTGGAGAGGAGGGGGCGGGGATTAGCGATGTGCCACCATGACTGTGGCTGCGAAATCTACTGTAAGTAACCCTCATGGCCACCCTGCTCCCCGAGGGCAGACAGGAACAGCTTTCCAACCCCGCCGCTGTCCGCTGCTGGACTCCGCGCCGGATTGGCAGAAAACATCCCGTCCGACTCGGGCCGCCGCACATCCGACAACCTCAGCTGGGAGAGCTCGTCAGAAACACAGCTGGACACATCGGGGTCTGTGGCACCGACCCGGAGGGGCTTTCCGACACATCAGACCCAAGCGGACTCGTATACATGACAATAAAAGGCCCAGTGCTCCTTGAAGGAATGCATATCGCCCGCCACCTTTCCCATCCGAGATAAAAATGACATCATCTTACGTTGAGAAATGATGGAGCTGGAGCCATTTTGGTCAAATATTGGAAATAAATTGTTCGAGATCTGCTGGCGCTCAGAGCATGTTTGGTGAATGACTCTCAGCTACTCCCAGATCAGTTTTCCTCAATATCTGTGAAGCTGTGGCAGCCATTTTTAATCAGGTTGAGTCTAAAAATTAATCAGCTTTAGATGGGACATCCATCTGGGAGTTTCAAACCTTCATCATGAGATATTTTGCTAACAAATGCACACACCCACATAAAGATATTTGAAAAACAATGACAGTGGAAAACACTGCAAGCGAGCATAAAATAAGTATATTTCAGAGCTGGTTTGGACGAACGGAGGGCCTCAGCTGGGAGAAAACAGAACGGTTTGAGTTTCTATCGACGCCGGGAACACATGGAGACATCACCGCCGACATCGGCAGCGCCGCGGGAACGGACTGAGGAAATAAATCAACATGGAGGTAAATTAAAGAGGTTTCCTCGCAAACCGCTGAACGCTTACCACGGCAACATGAGCTCTGGGCTTAAGAAGGGCCGAACAGCTGGTTCATAAGGAACCCAAACCTGTCTGTTTGCACAAGTTGATGAAAATTTCAGAGACCCCCCCCCCAAGGTGCTTACATCAAATACTGCTGCATATCGCCCGCCGCCATTCAGAGTTTTAGACGGAGATAGTCTTATGTTGAGAAATGATGGAGCTGTAGGCTTTTTTTGTCAAAAACGGAAAGATCAATCTGCACGATCTTGCACTCAGAGTACGAGCTGTGAACGACTCTCGGCTACTACCACATCAAATTTTGGATCAGTATCTGTAAATTTCACAGAGTTTTAGCCATTTTTGTGTTGGCTGATGTTGCTCAGCTGCGGCTTGAGCTTTATTGGTTAAAAAGTTAAATGTACGTCCGGTGGTTACGTTCTCAAAGTTTCATTAAAATCAGTCCAGTGGTTTGTGAGATTTCTTCTCTAACAGACAAACAACATTAACCCACCAAAGCCAGGGTTAGAATTTGAAGCAAAGATCTTGTGCAATCAGCTGAGCTTCAAGCCCGTGTTACAGATGACTCTCAGCTACGACCACGCCTAATTTTAGCTGAACGTCTGCAAAACTGAGCGAGCTGCAGTCGGTTGGCTGTGGCGGCCATCTTTAATCAGCTTGACTCCAAAAAAGGTAATCAGATGTAGATGTGCAGCCAGTGATCATTACCTGAAAGTTTCATAAAAATACCACCAGTGGTTCAGGAGATATTTTGCTGACAGACAAGATAACACACACACAGATAAGAAGGTAAATAAAAAAGAACACACACACACACCCACACACACAAACAGGAACAGTATTTTTAAGGACACTTCTCGGACATAAATTGGAAGTAGAGAAAGTTGATTCCTTTCTAATCAAAATTAAAAATAAAAAAGTGTTTTAATGTTTATCTAGCAGCTCCTGCTCTACAAACCCAGACTGCAGGCTCAAACTGTGTGTTTTACAGAGACTCAGGCTTTTGTTTTCTCCACATTACAAACACTAAATGTATTCTTTTGTGAACTAATGTAACTCATCTGTATTCCCTGAGCCTCCCCTCCAACTGTCTGCAGCCTTTCATCAACCTCCCACTTTGGAAACCTCAAACAATCAGTTCATTTGACAGAAACCCCAGCTGAAAACCACGGTGTTGGTGCATTAAAACCTAAAAGAAACACGACATAAAACACGTAGCCCGTGTAGTTTTATAAATAAACATACAGAAAAGCCCTTTTGTTTGCTTCAATCTTCCTCATTTCTCCGCCCTGCTTTCCTTCACCTGCCGCTTCCATTCTCGGACAATAAAAGCCAAAGAGTTTCACCAACAAACGAAGGACCCAGAAACAGATTTCTGGTCATTTCCTCAGCTAAAAACAACTTGTGGTGTTTGAGTTATGAGACATAATCTGTGGTCGTGATCTGAATAAACTCCGCCGCAGTTTTTGATGCGGAAATGAGCTGATTTTTTTTTCCCAGATACAAAACCTTACAGACCTTAACAAATAAAGCCACTCCACAAGAACACAACCTGTTCTGCTATAGAAAGCAGAAAACGACCCAAAAGCAACAAATGAAGGAGAAGAAACGCGTCTTTTGGTTAAAACACCCCAATCAGACGTTTAGGGGCAGTAAAAACCAGTCGGAACAGGTACACTCGGCCGAGCTTACCTCTCAGAAATCACACACACAAAAAAAAGCTCCTCGGATATTCCCAGCTCGGCGGTTTTCCTTCTGTTTTCTCCCCACCTTTCTCCTCTCTGAGCCCCCAACAGACGCAGCTGGTCGGCGGCGGAACCTCCTCCGAACAAAACCCGAAAGGAGCGTCACCTCCGCGCAGGCCCCGCCCCTTCCAGCCTGACCCCACCCGCGCCTCCTCCAGGTTTATTATCAGGAACAGGAACGGCTTTTACTTCTTCTTTTTCTTATTTTTTATATATAACAGATTATTACCACTCAAAGCGCACTTTTTAAACCATACAGTTTTACGCCAAAACGCGTCTGGAGCGCACAGAAAACGTCTCATTGGTTTTTATTTTTATTTTTATTTTTTTACGGTGAAATGCGCCACAGCGCGGCTCCACAGAGCCAACAATGGCAGCTGTCACGTGTTCCGTCCACCTGCGTGACGTTGCACCAGAACCACACCTTGATTTGAACGAAACCAGACAACAGGATGAGTCACAAAATGAGACGTTTACGGACAAACAGATACCACGCGTGTTTGACAAGATGTCTATTTTAGGTCAACATTGAAAGTGAAGACTGGAAAAAAAGGGAAGACATGTACAGAGTGAACTGAAGCAGCTTAATAACAGGCTTCTGCAGAACTGCATGACAACAGAGGAGCTAATTGGTTCATCTGAATCAGGAAACAGTTTTTTTTCTCGTTAATAACAAATGTGTAAGAAGCAGCTTTATGTCATTAAATCAGCTGATATGAGCCAGCTGTCACCTCAGATCTACAGAGTCTTGGCCCCCAGCCCCTGTTAGGATGTTTGCAGATGAAATAATGCTTCTTGTTTCCTCTCTGCTGCTTACTTTTAACAAAGTTATCAGTTTTCTCTGTAAGCATACCTACCGGTGGTCATAATATTATGGCAAATATTCTTGGTTTTGGACCTCTTTGTTCGAACAACAGTCAATTATCTGCAGAGTCAGGTGTGGAATCAAAAATAGAGTTTGTGGAAAAGTTTGGTAAACTGCAATAAGACTGGTGTCTGTGTGCAGCGGGGGTCGTTCTCAGCTTTCTGCTCCTGAAACAGTTGTTGACGAGTCGACGGATCAGAAATGTGAGAAAAAAGGCCAATTTTCCATCATAGCGTCGTGGGTTTGAAGTGTTTGCAACCAAATAACCAGCGAGCCGCGCAGCCATGTTTTGCTCAACTTTTGTTTTTGTTTTTTTTTAAATTACAACTTGTTTCATTGTTCTTGGCCGTGTGCCCTGACAGCTGCTGCCAACATTTCTGATTTAATGTACCAGAGAACATTTCTAAAATGAAGGCAGACAGACTTTGAAAAAAATTTTTTTTTTATCTTCAGCATTGTTAGACCTGGTGATTCAGGGCTGTAGCCTCAGAAGTGGTCATCAAGGTTTTATCTCACTGAGTTGCAGCTAGTTGGAAAATAGTTTCATGAGGGAGACTGTAGAGGAGTGGTGTCCAATCCCGGTCCTGGAAGGCTGATATCCTGCGGGTTTTAGGTGTTTCTCTGTTGTGACACGCCTGATTTAAATGACTGAGTGATTATCAGGCTTCTCTAGAACTGGAAGACAAAAGATGAGTTAACTGGTATTTTTGAATCATGAAACAGTTCTTCTCAAAACCATTAAATGTGTAAGAACCGGCTTCAGTCGAGTGAGTCAGATTTAGTTTGGGTGTCAAACTGCGACTTTAGCCCTCTAGAACTACAGAAACTAAACTGAGATGGGTTTGAGATGTCTGAGACTATTTTGAGAGAAACTTTTTGAACATTTTCAACTTCAAGCGATGAAACTGCGAGCCTCTGCGACTCAAGGGATGAAAACCCAGATAAATGTTTCGAGACATTTTAGAGACTCCCTGGCGAATGCTGTTTCACCACCGGAAGTTATTCTCCTGACAAGTTTATAAGCTGCTGTACATCTGGTTCAATATTATTTGTCCAGCTCAGAGTACATGAGCCTTCTGATTAAAGGGAGGGAAGTTTCCGATTAAATAACATTTTGATTCAAAGGTATTTATCCTGAGTGAGCAGCTTACTGCGGTTTTAAAACTTCACACTCTTCCGTTCGAACTGAAAATGCTGCCTGGATGAGAAGAGAAACGTCTTCAAAAAACAAGAAAAAAAGTTCTGAACTGCAGGATCGCCGCGAGCTGGAGGGTCGAGAAACTAAACCAACTTTCATCCTCAGAGTTAAAATCTGTTGTTTTTTTTCATTTGGTTCTGTTTCTTGTTTTCTAACAGAATGAAGTTTGGAATCAAAAGTTTCTTAAACTGAGGATAAAGTATTTTCACACCTTCTGAGCTTCACCAGCAAATGCACGTTATATTAACATTTGAGCTGATCAAATAAAATAAACCCATCAGATGTTAATGTAAATAATGTTGTCACTTCAGTTTTTGCTTGTCTTGTTTTGAAATCTTTGTGAAAATATATTTATTCACTCATAACTATATAAGTACGTGCATGCATAGTTTCTATAAAAAAGACAAAAGGTGCTTTTTAAAGGATTATCAAGTCATAATAAAATCTGAGGCAAGGCGTAATTAAGGCATTTTTTCTTTTAAATTGACTTCCAAATGGCCATTTTATTGCAAGAAGACCAACCCGTACAACCTGCTCTGAAATTAAAAATATAAAATGGTTGGAATATACCTTGGCTAAACCTATCCACGCAGTGTGCAGCGAAGCTCCTCTAACTGCAGGGTGATCCAGTCGGACGGGATGATAGACGCAGATAGGTCAGGCTGTACTCTGTGTCGAGCCTCGGGGTGTATCATCCCGGCTTCCTCGGATGCAGCCATTGTGACAGTCATCATCTGTGCCGCTCAAAATAAAAGAGACAGAGGCAGAGAGGAGCGGGGCACGCTGGGTCACTGCTGCTTATATAGGCCATTATATTTGTCACGGTGAATGTGCGAACGCTTGAAAATAGCTCCAGGCCTAATTGACAGTTAGGTTTTAATGGGTCGCTGTAGGGGTTTGATGATTATTAGGCTGTTCAGTGAACAGAACAGTGCCTCCGTGTAGCCGAACCGGACATTTTGAGTTCATGATTTACAGTCAAAACAGTTTGGCTTTGACTTTTGCTCCATCAGATATCCCTGAACAGTGGACACAGGGGCTGCAGGGACATGAATGGCGCCATTGTTTGAACACAGCAGCCTCTTTATTTTGAAAATTAGCCAGGAATTAAAAGAGTGGGCTTCGTGTGAGACCGCAGCTCTTGATGTCTCTGGCACCGCAGTCTTTAGGTGTAACTTCTTTCGTGGTTTTCTACTTATTTCTTTTATAAATTAAAAGCCTAGCAGCGGAGGAATGCCACTTTGTTTTGGACTGAGATCATCTTGTGTTAAAAAATGACAATAACATTATCCATCCATCCATTTACTTTTCTCCTTTCCGGGTCACAGGGAGCTGGTGTTTGTCTCCAGCAGTCACTGTGTGAGAGGCGGGGGACACCCTGGACAGGTTGCAAGTCCATCACAAGGACACATAGAGACAAACAACCATTCACACCTAGGGACAATTTAGAGTTACAAATTAACCTAACATGTATGTTTTTGGCCTGTGGGAGGAAACCGGAGTACCCGGAGTAAACCCACGTGAGCACAGGGAGAACATGCAAACTCCACCCAGAAAGGCTGGGAAGTGAATCTGCAACCTTCTTGCTGGGCGACAGCTCTAACCACTGCTCCACCACGCCGAAATAACATTACATGTAATCTTATTCAATATATTAGGAGCTCACGTTCAGAATATATGTTGTGAAGGACTCTCAGCTACTACCACATAAAATTTTAGCTTTATATCTGTAAAACTGACCTAGTTACGCTAATTTTTGTGTTGTCTAATGTTGATTAGCTGTGGTGGCCATCTTGATTTGGGTTGACTCCAAACGTTAATGAGTTGTAGACGTACATCCAGTGGTTATTTCCTGAATGTTTCAATAAAATCTGCCAATTGGTTCTTGAGATATTTTGCTAACAGACAAACCAGTTTGACTCCTAAAATTAACACTAAAGACCTTGTGCAACTAGTAGCACTTGGAGTATGTGTTGCTGATAACTCTCAGCTACTATCACACCAAATTTTAACACTATGTCTGTAAAACTGACTGAGTTATAGACACAAATGAGTTGGCTGTGGCAGCCATCTTGAAATAGACTGGCTCCGAAAGTTAATCAGCTGTAGAGGTGCATCTGATGATTATTTCCTGAAAGTTTTATTCAAGTCTGCCGAATAGTTCCTGAGATATTTTGCTAACAGACAGACAAAAGTTGACCCTAAACAGTTAATTGCAAAAGCTTGGCTCCAGTCTCGTCCCATAAACTCCCAGTAAACACGAAGTCGCCATGAATCTCACCAAACACCCAGCTCTGTCTTTGATTCAGTGACAGCACTCGTTTATGTGTCTCTGCTTTACAATACTGCTCTGTGTCCGTCTCTCTCGGCTCCGCACCCCGCAGGAAACGGCCCCTATTGTCCCCAGGAGAGGAAGCGGCCCCAAGCGGACCAGCTCTGGGTTGATGGAGACGGCGGTAAATTATTAATCCTCGCTAACAAATGGAAGCCTCACACACACAGAGCATTGCCGTCCGTCTGCATAACTGACTTCAGAAACACTAAACATGAAGCAAGACAATAAATACTGCTTCATTTTCAATATGAGGGCATGATTTTAGCCACCAAACTCCTAAAATAAGCTGATTATAGCTGAAAAGTGCCCAATAAGGCACTCAAAGTTTACACATTTTGATGAGCAAAAGTTTATTTATTCAAACATGTAAGACTTGCCATAAAAACTGTGGACTTTTCAATAACAAAGTAATGGTCTGTTGATGTTTCTTCATGGAGATTTTCTCTTGCTTTTAGCTGCAAACATTTATTGGTACGTAAAATTTAGCCAAAAGAAAAGCATATTTGAGAAAAAGTGCAACTGTAGTATTCTAGTTTTAGTGGATTTTTAAAAATGAGTTTTAATTCAGATTTCTGCTCTTTTTCTTTGCAGATTTTCCTTCAAGAATTTTGTCCTAAACGAATGTCTGCATGTGTTTACCTCAAATGACAATTCGGAATATTCCTTGACCTTTGACCTTGAACTTTGACCAGATTGCCACTAAAGTTTAATCACTTGTTCCTTGTACCATGTTTGACGTTTCCTGAAAACTTCATGAATCTCAATTTTAATTTGAGTGATCTTATACACGCAGACAGGCAGACAGACAGACGCTACCGAAAGCATGGCCTCCTTGGCGTAGTTAAGGACATATTAAGAGGTTAACTGACGGAGATCTCGGGTGTTTTTCCTCTTCGTTCAGTGTTTTGCCACTAGAGGCAGACAGAGACTCACAGCATGTTTTGTGCTTTCAGCCTGTGTTGTTGGCCCTCAGGGTTAAAATGCCTCAGCATTTGCTTCAGTCACATGTGGTGGCCCCTCTATAGTTTGATCCTGATAAAGTAAGTGCTGCATCTAAAATTACCATCCACTTTAGATGTCAAAAACAGTCTGAAGAGAATGCAGTTACTAACAGATTTAAAAATAACTGAAGAAATCATAAAAACATTAAATGCACATAATATTTAGTTGCTTTTCTTTAGGCCTAATTTTCAGACTAAAGGTCTGTAAAGTGTCACAAACTACAAGCTTGATGAGTGTTTGGTAGTACTTATAAATAATATATTATGAGACAGCTCATAAAGAGTCAGTTTGTTAAATAATGCTGGAATGAGGCGGGTTGCAGAGACAAGACACCAGACTGACCTCTTATTGTCAGTCTCACGGGTTCAGGTTTCTTATTTTGTAACGCCACCATCAGAAAAATCCTGAACATTTCATCTGGCTGCCGCCACCTTTGCTGTTGAGTCACGGCTGGAAAGCGCGTTTCGTTTGCGAACTACGTTTCCCATGATGCTTCGCTTTCGAGATGACCAAACGGAACGCACGAACGCAGCGCGGACCCAGCCGTTGAGACAGCTGAGAGCTCCAAGTT
Organism: Kryptolebias marmoratus; assembly: GCF_001649575.2. NCBI lineage: Eukaryota > Metazoa > Chordata > Actinopteri > Cyprinodontiformes > Rivulidae > Kryptolebias > Kryptolebias marmoratus. Next base: position 23,717,054 of record NC_051432.1, read on the forward strand.
TACCGAAGGAAGAGAAGGGGGGCCGGGAGGAACTTTAGAGCCGAGCGCGACCTTGAACTGAAACGCAGGAAGTTGACATGTAAGTTGCATTTTTATTTTAAATATATATTTTATTTTTAATTGACAGGCTCGCGACACTTCGCGGTCACCTCCGTTGTTGTTATTTGTTTAGTAAACTCGGCAGAGGGAAGTTCCCACAACAACGCCGCAGAAAGGAGGTGGGCGGATTCATTCATGTTGTCATTACTTTAACACATTCACAACAATCATTATTATGATTATCGTTCAGGCGTTAACGTAAACGAAACATAAACTTTGATAACGTTTGTGCTTTAGCTGGGCTTGCTGACCTTTTTGCTAGCAGTGTCATTCAAAGTGAGGGCTAATTAGCTAACATTGAAACTACTATTTACTGATAAACCCCTGTTAAAAGTGCATTAAATTATTTTTTCATTAGGTGTGATTTGTATCACTTGATTTTGTTAGTTCAGCTTAGTAAATATAGCTCATTCTAATGGAAATAAATAGTCCAAAGCCTCTAATTAATCTCTAAAACATCATATATATATTTTGCAGCTGGGGATTTTTAAGTAACGAGAACTGATAAACATCTGAGTTTTACCTCAGTCTATCAGTGACTCAGACAAGGTGCACCCACTGTACTGTGGGCAAACTGTTGAATGAATGGTACCTTTGTGTGTGTAAACCTCTTTTTATTCCCTGTGTATTCAGCAGTGTTGACTGAGATATGCAACGGAGGCATTAACGGAGGCAGGATGAGACGAAGCCCTGCTTACCTGACTCCAGGTACGGTACGAGAAGTAAACCCCAACATGAGGCTTCACGTATGGCGAACTGAAGACAGAATAATTAACTCGATTCAGAAATAATCCCACAAACGTCTTCTCACATCAACACACATAGCTGTGTTTTTAGAATTTTTTTATTTGTTTTTGTTTTGCAGCAGCACTTTTGTGATTTAACTAAAAATGTTCCATTGTTTTAAGGTGTGGCGCCGTTTGTCAGTTCGTCTGCCTGTCTGCCTGTCTATGGACAGTTTCTTGTCCGAGCTCTAAATTGATGCCCCTTTAATGTAGGAATGTCAAACTGCACAGCTGAACACCTCGTGGGTCAAGGGTGATCCCCATTGATTTCAAAGTCATGGGGTCAACGCTCAAGGCAACAGGTGACCGCTTTGTGAAAACCTTGTTTGTGCTCCAACTCTGTGACGGTGTGAAGTGGGAACGTCAAACTGCAGAGCTGGACTCCTCGTGTGTCAAGGGTGATCCCTATTGAGTTCAGGGTCACAGAGTCAAAGATCAAGGTCAATCAGCCAATCACGTTGCAGCAACTCGGTGCATTTGGGCATCTAAAGACGACTTCAAACCAAGCATCAGAACGAGGATAGAAGGGGATTTAAGTGACTTTGAACGCTACGTGGTTCTTGGTGCCAGACCGGCTGGTCTGCTAGCTAAGAACAGGAAACTGAAGCTCGCCAAAACTGGACAATAAGAGATCGGATAAACGTTGCCTGGTCTGGTGAAGCTCGATTTTAGCTGCGACATTCAGATGGTAGGGACAGAATTTGGTGTAAATGACGTGATGGCATGGATCCGGTCTGCCTTGTTGCTGGTGGTGGTGGTTTCGGTGTAATACTGTGGGGGATCGTTTCTTGGCACATGTTGGGTTACTTCATACAAACTGAGCATCATTTAAATGCTGCAGCCTACCTGAGCGTTGATGCTGACCGTGTCCGCCTCTTTATGACCTCAGTGTACCCATCCAATGATGGTTACTTGGAGCAGGATGACGCACCGTGTCAAACTGGTTACTTGGACAATGAGTTCATCGAACTCTGACGGCCTATCCTCTGAATTTAATCTCATAAATGGATCTTTTAAACAGAAACTCTCCACTGTTGGACGCAGCAGGCTTTGCTGCAGCTATTCCTGTTTTAAATAAGATCAGGAGAATTATATAAACTCAACCAAGAAGGGTTTGAGATGCCAAAGACAACTTTGCGACTATTTTGAGAGATTTTTTTCAACACTATCAACATTGAGCGACAAGACTGAGCTTCTTCAACTCAAGGGAAGGAAACCCCCTCAGATGTTGAGACATTTTAGAGACTCCCTAGCGTATTCGGTTCATATCTCCTATAATTCAAATACTTTTATTTGTAGTTTCTGTCTGAGTCAGCTCTGTGCGGTTTTTGTTTCCAGTATTTTTGCCTTTGTGAGCTCCATGCTTACCTGAACATTCCTCTGCTGTTGTCCTACAGGTAATAGGTTTTTATTGTCATTTTAGAATGATTTTTAAATTCAAAGTCAAGGTAAATCACTATCAAGGGTGAACCTACAAAGCACATTCAGGCCTAAATTAGATCAAAGTAGACATTTTTGCCTTTAAAACAATTTTATTATTATTTTTAGGTAAAGGTTTCTACGAGTCATAAGACTGATTTGTTAGCAAAATCCTGTAATATGTCTGATTCAGTGAGTAATTAATCACTGATTAGTGTCTGTAAATCAATGACCAGCAGTGCTGGGAAACAGACTTGATGTTGTCGTGTTGATAAGGGCTGAACTGTAGGAAAATATCTCATTTGAATGATATTGTTGAGGGCAGAGCCTGGATCTTTGTGGCGTTCGATGCGAACGACTCCTCACGTGAGGAGCAGGAAACTCAGGACTTGTTGTACGACAGCGTCTGGTCGTTGCAGACTCACTGGCTTCTGATTTGCTCCGTTTAAGCAGCTCGTCTGTTCATTGTGCTCGCTGTGTGATAAAGCAGCACGCCTTTTCAATGGTGGACGTCCCTCCTCCTCCTCCTCTTCCTCCCCCCTCTCATTCCCGTGTCAGCCCCACCTCCAGCCTCCCTCACTGTTGCTTTCTCTCCTCTCTGGCAGGACGCTCTTAGGGCAGAGAAGAAGCCGGCCGGTAAAGCAGCACCAACCATAAGGAGCCTGTAGTTTAATGGGAATACGCCGAAGGAAGCAGAACCGCTCCTGCACAGAACGTCTCACACAAAGTTAATTCCTTTAGCATCACAGTAAGTTGTTTTCTTACTCTCATGTACTCAGCATTATTGCTCATGAGCTAGTCAGATGTTGATTAGCATATTGCATGTCGTTTTTTTTTACTCCTGTCCTGCTGCTGTGGTGAGCGTTTATCAAAATAACCACTAAAGCTTTTACCTGATTGAATTCCACAACCAAACCAGATCAGAAAAATTAGTTTATTAAAGTGGCAGATTTATGGGTCTTGATGGGTCTCAAAGATAAATTTGTTTGTCTGCAGCTGTAAAACCTATTGCACATGGCAAAATGTTAGCTACAGGGTTAATGTATCACATAAATGATTTCCAAACTATTTAAGTTTAGAATAACCCCCAAAGTCTTTAATGTCTTTCACAGTGTCCTAAAAGAGACAGTGCTTCAAAGTAATCAGTAATACAGTTATTGCAACACAACCAAGTAAATTTAATCAAGTATGGTTTATATTTTAGTTATTCATTCAAGGAGTTTTAGTCAGTGTGTGAAGGTCAGCTGTGTGCGAGTTGTGATGCAAGAAAGCTGTTCTAATCTTCCATCAGAAGTAAAAAAAAAAATGTTAATACAATAAAATAAATGCCAAAGTTTAATTTGGGGTATTTGAGATGCATTGTAAAAACTCCTGGAACATTCCTTCAAAGTTTTTGCCACCTGATGACTTTCTTTGACACCTAAATCCTGCTCACTGCTTGAGTCTGAACTTTGGATAGCAGGGATGAGAATTCACAGACTGGATGAATTATTTCAGCTCTGCCTTTTGAGGCGGCCGTTTCATTCCGTCTTAAAGGTCTCAGCGCTCGGTAACTCCGCAGAATGCATCAGTTCTGCACTAAAGTAATCGTTCATTTCAAGTCAGGCAAGTTTTTACCCAAGTACGAATCTTAAAAAGGATGTTTTAAAGTAATATTGTTGTTTGCATTCCCGGACCACACTTTGAGCTCACTGTACACATGTTGGGTGACCACATCAGGGCCTGCTTTAGGAGAAAAAGTGTTTTGGTATTTTTTTTTTTTTGTGACCACTTTCCTTTCAGTTGCAGTCCAGATATAGCTCCCCCAGTTGTCAGGGTGACATTCCTGCTCAGAGTAAGCTTCTCTGTTGCGTCCCATGCCTCCTTTTTAAAACTCTTGTTGACGTTTAATTTTGCTTTCTTAGACAAATGATCCGTTTTAGCTGGGATGACTATGTGAAGATTGTTACAAACTAAATAATAATGACTTTTTTTGTATAGTATAGCTGTCTGACTACCAGGAAAATAAAAGCCCAATCACAATTTTCTTTTAAAAACCCCCAATCTTTGTCAGCTTATCAGCCCCACCCCTTCACATTTGGTGTAATTGAGAAGCCCTAAATGTCCTCTATGGATGTCAAAAAGAGTTAACTCAGGAGTATGCTGTGGGTAGAGATATTCAGGTTTACAGATATCCTTTACAGGTAGTCAGGAGGATGCTGCCTGGGCTCATCGCTCCATTTGAAGCCTTTTTAGTTATTTTAACGCACCGGTCCTGCGTGTTTTATTTTATATTTGACTGTACACCTGTCCTGTCATCATGATGCAGGCTTTGTTTGCATTGTTTAGACACGTGTGGGGCGTTTTTAAAGCAGCTGCGTTATTAATAATACAAGACACTGCTGTGGATATCCCGTCACAACACATCTGTGTTGTATAAAATTGATCCATGACCATGTGTTGGATTTCAAACATCCAGTTTTTGAGCTTTCACTGGACTCTCATTTATGGCTGATATCACTAAATGACCAATAAATGTGTCCTGCTGGAAACCTGGCACAAGGACGGGAGGCAGGTAATGATTAACCACGCTGTTCCTGTAAGTCAAAGTCACAAAGTCAGTTCAGAGAAAAAACATTTCCTACATATGATGTCATTTTATAGTGTGACACCTGTCAGTTTGAGATTCTGTGGCTTTTTGTGGCGCCAATATGACTCAGGAACTAATTTGGTCTTTAATGTTGTTTACTTATATAACACACACAACGATAACCACTGTAATCTAAAAGTCGTTTATTAACTCCAAAGGTTTTCAGCTCGGGATGTTGCAACAAGTTTAACTCTTTATTTAATTTAATTTTTTGTTATGCCACCTTTGAAGGTGAGGCGCAGCTGAATCGGTGGGATTTTCATTTAAGCGTGTCATATTTATTTGTCGCATGAGCAATTAAGCGTTACGTTTCTAGGTAACGAGGATATGCGTGCATCTCTCGTCAAACACAATTTGCAGCTTTATTGGACTATAAATGTCTTGTGATCTGCTTGCCTGAGTGTGTGTGTGTGTGCGTGTGTGTAAGCAGGTAGCAGTATTGTGATATGTTTATTTTGTGGATGTGCTGTGGCTGTTATCCGATGCACGTCGTCTTATCTGTGCACTCCAACATATTGCGCATAAACTGTTGGGTCATTTTGTACCAGCTGATAAGGGTCGAATACTTAATCCAGCCTAATTATTGGGTCTAGGATCATTTTTTACAGATAAGGGAAGTCTGAGTGAAATGTTTAGAAAAAAAAAAGATTTTGTTGTGTAAATCGTCAAACATAAATCATGCTTTAAATATCAAATTTCTGCTTTATTCAGCTCAGCCTTCAGACTCCAGTTATATTAAGTTGCTTCAGTTTTCCATCTTATGTGTTTGTTCTTCTTTTAAAACCTACACAGAGGTGGTTAGGTGAGTTTATTTGGACTTCAAGGGACTTAAAGCAGCTCAGGGTCTTATTTCTGTTGCTGTTTTTGTTAATCCTGCACATGTTTTACTAGATTTTGAAGGAGGAAAAATAAAAAACTCAAAGGCAGTCTGAGTTCCTGTTCAGTATTGTTAACTTTCCTGTTCTAATAATAATCTTTCTGAACAGATGTAGACCCGTCATCCTTTTAATTCAAGCAGCTACTTCCTCTCAGAATTTGAATATTGTCCTTTTATTTTCTTAAACCCAGTTTATTGGTTGTATTTAAATGTATTGGACTAAAAAAAAACAAAATAAGGACAATATTCTGCCAAACCACAGTGAGATTTTAATAGATATTCTTGCAGTTTTAAAGAGAATTTCCAGATCTACGATAAAATTTACTTTTGCTGTGCAGTATTTTCCCACTTTTAGACCAATTTATAGCTAATATTTCCCTTTTATGTCTGTTTTGCTGCTGATTCAATGGTAATATTGACACATGGAGCACTGTAATCAAATGAAACCCTTTCAAAAGAAATAATCTTTAAATTACTGGCAAATATTCAGAGGTTTAGGATGTGATAAAAGAAAATCTCATAAGTTTAAAAAAAAAATAAAGCCAGAAAGGCAACAGGCTGCAAATTAAAGTTAGGTGAATATCACTTTATTTGTAGAGTTTACATGTTTTTCTGCTGCTTCTTTAAGTTTCCCTGCATGAAACACAGCTTCCTCTTACGTAGCGTAGAGTAATTATGACTGTATATGCAAACAGTGTTAGCTGAGACGGCCGTCTGCTTGCACGCCCGTAAACCGGTGACCTTCAGCGGGCTCCACCTGACTCGTGTGTGATATCAGGACACTGAACACGATATACACTGAATATAATAAAGAGGGCGCAGAGGGCAGCAGGTTTAGTGGCTCAATTAGACGTTTTTCCCTTTCGCTCTCGTTTTCTGTTTTGAGCTCCTGGATGTGTCTTCAAAACCAAGCGTGTTTATTTCAAACTTTCTTTCTGCAAACGTTCAGTAATCAGGACAAATAAAAACAAAACAGTGAAGTGAAATTAACACGCTTTGTTCACTGTCCTTCTGTATGACAGATCGATGAATTGGCAAATCGATGTAACATCGTTGAGATCAGGAGTTTGTCACAGAACGTTTCTTTGTTTTATGTTTACCGAATTTTCGGGTGGTATTATTTTACAGAATGAACAGCTTGGTTGATGGGTAAAAATCTAAAAGTATCGGCCGAGTGCTTATCAGCAGCTGGCCCTAGTGGAGATTTAATCTGAGTTTTCTTTGGTGTATTTCTCTTTTTGCTGCTCTCCTGTGAAGCTCAGGCCGGTGAAGCACCCAGCAGCAGCTGTTGGTGTTCGGTCTCTCCGTCTCACCTGGACCTCCTTCAGACTGGTCTCAGGTGTATCAGGTGGTCTCTCTCTCTCTCTCAGTTCTCCTTCTTCTCACTCAGTTTGTGAGGACTGAGCTCTCGGTACATTTACACACATCCCATATTCCTTCCATGTCTTGATGATGGATTTAACAGAATTCCCGGGGATGTTTAAGTCCCTGACTTGTACTTTTTAATAATCTTTTCTCCGAGTTGAATTAGGACAGTCGCTTTAAAGGGGGTGAATATTTATGCAGTCCCTAATTTTACACGACATGTTTTTATTTCATTTGCATTACTCTGCAGAATTTGATTTCACTTTGACAAAGTTTGTCCAAAACCCTTTTTATAGGTGCTGTAAACTTACAGTGAGCTGCTTCCTGCTTTGTTAAAGATTAAATCAACAGCTCTCAAATCTTTGGGCCTGTGACCTTTTTGCAAATAAAGTAGTGACTCTTTGGTTGTAATTTATGTAACCTGAGAGTACAGACAAACGTTGCTGTTTTTAACTTTCTTTATGACCAAAGAGGCAAAAATGTGGGACTTTTTTTTTAAAGGAGAAGGTTGAGAAAAAGTAGTTGTTTTTTTTTGGAGGAGGTGATGAAAAATATTGTGCTGAATAAGTATAGATCATGTCTGGTGTTTATTATGGTTTTATCTTTTTGAGGAAAACAAAAACTAACATGATAAACTGTCCAGATTTTTGACTCTTTACGTCAGAATAGTCCCACTTCGTGTACAAGAACATCCTTCACGGCACATCCCCATCTTAGTTCTCTGTTTCTAATTACTTGTAAGTAAACACAGTTGAGCAACTCACAATTTCAGCTTGTTTTTTGCAAAATAGAAAAGTTTTGTCCACATACTTTTTTCCAGGACTTTTGCTTTTATTGCATGTATTTTGATGGTCGAAATGCGGCTTCTTCCCATTCAAGATCCCTGGAGAGCGGCTGCATCCTGACTGTAGATATGAATTATGGGTTTAAACTAACTTTACGTGTAAACACAGCTGAACTAACGAGATTAAGATGTTTTATATTGACTTATAAAAACTAAAAGCCTGAAGGATTTATTGTGACCTCACTGCTTCAACAATCAAACACATTCATAGCAGCTTTGTGATGCGTTCAAGAGACCTTAGAGACTTGGAAATATACACTTTAATATCACTAATTGTGGTCTAAAGCAATAAATTTTCTTTCAATATAAATTTTCTTTAATTCTTGACTTATCAAAGTAGTATTTAAATCAATAAAGGTAGCCATATTTTTGACTAATGAAATTACAGTTTGTAATGCTACAGAAAATTACAAAGCTATTGTTCTGTTAATAGTAGAAAATCCCAAACTTTTAAATTGCTTTTCAGTATTTCTCTTAAAGCACCAAGATGTAAATTTGAATTTGAATCTCTTCTTTCTAGTAGACATATGCTGTGATTTTTTTCAGCATTGTTTAAATCTGCTGATCTGAATTTTATTCTTAGTTTTCCTTTCTGTTTCCTGCAAAAACATGTTTAAAATGAATCTTACAACGAAAATTATAATGGCCGACTTTCAGAAAGCTTTAAATGTTTTCAGTTCTGTTTTGTTTTTCTGAAAACCTTCCCCGAGCTCCTGAAAGGTACTTTCTGTTCACTAATCTGCCAAATTGAAGGGCCACATTAAATAATCTGGATTTGTACCCAGAAGGCGCTGCTTGAAATTTTAGTTTTATACCTACGAAGCCAGGCGTTCATCAGCAATGAATCAAAAAGAACAAATCTATCAAGCTGTCAGGTAAAGTGAAGGAAGGACAGCTGCATCAGACAAGCCTTATGGGTGGGGCTGATTTGCATATAAACACAAAAGCTGAGCTACAGTATTAATGTTCACTACTTTTGCTGCTGGAAATAATAACGAATGAGTTCTGTCTCCTCAAAATGAGCGCTCTAAAATAAAGTAATCTTTTATAGTATGCAGACTGTGGCTCAGATCTGCCAGTGACATGGTGTTTTCAGACCCTCCCCGTGTTTAGGAAGCGTCCCCCCTTCAAAGACCTTGAATGCAGGCGTCCTCCGTCCCTCCCCCCCGCCTGCGTCTCTTTGTGTCCCGTGGGCCTCAGCTCACGTACACACTCTCCTGGAAGGCTCAGAGCTGGCCCAGGCTGCGCTCCGAGGTCAAAGGCAGGCGTTGCTGCTTGTGTTACACAGGTTCAGCTCTGCTACGACATGAAGCCAAAAACTGAAACCTTTCTTACTGCAATACACCTGATTCATTTATATTATGTAATGAACAAAGGTGAAAGGCTTCCAAACCTTTTACTCAAGGAACACAACTATTACTGTATTCATGTTTTATTAAAAGGCAATTTTTCAGTGCTTTTGATTAGATTTTTTTGCATAGAGCATGGACCAACCCACACCAAGATGGCCGCCACAGCCAACCAACCCTAGAAAACACATTATGGCGATAACTCAGTCAGTTTTAGAGAGGCCTTTAATTGTACAATTCTTGCTCACAAAGATGTCAAAAGTATGACTGTTAAAAACAAAGGAAAGGTATGTTTATATTAAAGTCAGCGCTATTTTCTCCTATCCAAAGAAATATATATATATATATATTTTTTTTTTTTTTAAACGGTTAAGGAACCACTTAATTCTGATTAGTTCAACTTCAGCAGAATCTGTGGTTTTTGTTTCCTGCTGCAGCTGCACGTCTGCAGTCCAGCTTCTGCTTCTCCATCTTTCTGCAGATTCGAGTGCTTTCCACTAATCTCTGCAGGAGCTTCCAGAGCGCATTTCTAAATTTATTTTTCACTCTGTAACAAATTCAATTCAAACTGTAGCAAAGCACCATTAAGCACTTTAAACAAAACACACTCGAGTAAAACTCAGCTTGTTATAAAAACTACTTAAAATAGTACACAAAATACTTCTCCTTTGCAGTAATTTAAGTAACTGTAATTCCCCACCTCTGGTGAGGACATTAAATGTCTTGCACGTCCTTCATGTGGCTAAACAAACAAACAAAAACCTCTGATGACATTTTAAGTCTGTTTTTCTGTTGCCATCATTCCGCTTGGCGCTCAAATCTTCTCCGGAGCTGCATTACCTTCTGCTTGAAAGATGTCCTGGCTGATTACTCTTCTTTTTTTTTTTTTTTTTCCTCTGGCAACCAGCCTGGAACAGTAAAAGGACAAGAATATAAAGGAGGAACTTTAACTTCACCCCTGAGTCTCACCAGTGGCTGTCAGACTGGGGCATGTTTTAAAACCACTGCTGTGTTTCTGTAAAAACACTAAACTGACACTGTGTTGGAAAATGGACTCCTGTGTGTATGAATGCACAGCCTTTTATTATGAAATTAAAACATTTTTCTACCCACGGTGTGTCTGGTGAGTGATACTGGTCTGTATGTGTGGTTTGACCCCTCTGACGAGATTAATGGAGATGTGTTGGCCGCAAATTAAATCAAATCACTCAGCTGATTGAAAGTAAAGAGCAGCAGGGATATATCTGCTGCTGCTGTTGATGGTGCTGTTCTTTTAGGGCAGGGGTGTCCAATCCTGGTGCTCGAGGGCCACTATCCTGCACGTTTTACTTGTTTCTCTGCTCCAACATACCTGATTCAGTGGTTAAATTACCTCTTCATGTTCTGCAGAAGCTTGTTAATCACCCACTGATTCAAATCAGGTGTTTTGGAGCAGAGAAAAAAGTAAAACATGCAGGATGGTGGCCCTCGAGGACCAGGATTGCTCACCCCTGGTTTAGTGGGTTCATTCCTGTTGAACCAGGCCAGCATGTATATGTAAACGTGGCAAAATGCAACCAGCAGCACCTGAGCCGCCATGTTTCTGCGCCGGACTTACACGGCTGCCTGCCCCGCATGTTTTATTGACTGCCATAACTGGGTCGAAGCATCAAGTGTCCCTTTGTTGGCAGCCTGGGAAGAGCGTCAAGCTTTTATGTAACTTCAATTAATGAGAGAGGCATCATTTTAATAATAACACACAGCTGACCGCTCAGCTGTTCCAACTGTGAGAAAACGATCATTATCTATCAAAAAACCTGCACGCATGTTTGCAGAACAATTCCTGTTCACTAATTAGCAAACGGTCAGACCGGTTCAGCAGAAAGTGTGAGAGAAGCAGCATCTATTTAAAATCTGGAGATGATGCTTTTAATTTTCTAGCTATATGCAAACTATATTGCATCATTTTTAATGTCAACCTCATTCGATCTGAATCCTAAAGTCTTTGTTTCTACGGTCAAATTCAGCACGTTTGCTCTGATCCGGTCTGTCAGGAACACGAGCGCATCGCTCCCGAAACAGATCTTAACTGGCATTTTGTGGCAGTAGCTTCAGGCAGTAACAGTTCTGTGTATAATTTATACACCAGCCACCTTCTCCTCCTTTGCATTGTGTTTATGGGAGAAAAAGGTTTTGTTGGGAAACCTGATCTGTGTCACTCCAGGAGGTGGTAACACTACCTGTGTGACCCTAAAATCCGGACCTGAGGCCAGGCCCTGTTTTGTTCATACCATACTAAAAGACTATTCAGTTTGATTAAAAAACAAAAAAACAAAGGTTTGACGTTGGGAAACTTTAAATCTTTAAAAAAATATGATCATCTAACGTCAATAGATGAACCAGAAACAGCAGCCAAGATATTAAATTCAATTTTGAGCAAATTTTATTGTCACTGTTATGCTGGCTGGCATCAAATGTTTATAATGAAGATTAATACGAAGAAATATACATTTTTAAATCTGTCATATCTACAGTTTAGTCATAAACTTTATAGAATTACACCTAACATTGAATTTGATCATGTAAGTGTGATTCAATAACACTGAGCTGAAGAAATGTAAAAAAAATAAACAAAACTCCAAATCTTGTATGAACTGCAGTTAAATGTCAGACATGTTATATTTTGTTTCCTGACAAGTTCTGCATTATTTTAAAAAATAGATTTATATCCCAACAAAGTAAATATTAAGACCTGTTGCAGAATAAAAGGTGTCTTTCTTTTAATTATGTAAGGGCTTAGTTATTTGTTATGATGATTTTATTGTGTTTTATTGTATGATGTGAAGTAAAATAATATTAAAAAGAAAGAAAACCATAATTATTCCATGATATAAGCATTGAATATTGTCCACAACACTGCAGTATTTATCAAAATTACTATAATTATAGTATCATGGAGCCCTTTTTTGACACACAGCTATTAAAATATTCTAATGTCTCTACTTTCTCTTATTTTCTCTTTCTTTATCTCTTGAATATTTTTGTCTAGACATCACCTGCCAATCCAGTGAGGCTCCAAAGTCACCTTTATTTCGTCCCTGAACCACTAGAGGGTGCCAAACTCTAAAGGTTGTCTTCAACTCTCAGGCAAGCTGTCCCACCCTGCGTCCTCTCCTTCATCGTCTCCTCCAGCTCATCTTTCTCCTCCCTCCTGGCACCCACGGGCCCTTCTGGACTCCCAGTCAGCCCTATCCCTCCATGAGGGGCCCGGGGAGGCGCCGGGGGCCCTGGATGTGGACCCCCAGCCTCTTCAGCATGCTTCAGTCGGGAATCTCAGCGAGCCGGAGAAACGGTCCCACCACGATGTGTCCACTCTAACTGGTAGGTCTTTTTTATTAATCCAAACATTCAGATTAGTATGTTAGTGTTGTAGTTTTGTACATTCATCAGTAGAGGGCAGTGTGGCATTATATTCAAGCTTCATGTTCTTCGTCTTTCCTTTCTTTTCTCTCGCTCATAAATGACACAAACATTGTCCACGTTCAGACCTTTGTTCGGACCTGCCGGAGCTGGAGATTGTGAGTCTCCTATCAGAAGGTCAACCCAACTACACGCTTCGAGCCGACAGCGTGTTTGGATATGACAACGACGACTGGCTGCACACCCCTCTGCTGCCGCCAGAAGTCGTCCTGGGACTCACACACCAGCAGATCGAAGAAACTTACAAGTACTTCTGTAAGTAATGTTGTTGTTGTTTTATTTATACACCACTTTTATTGTAGATGTTTAATTAACAGCAATAAGTCTATTTATTTTTACATATTACTGCTTTCTTGTAGGGCTTCATGTTCAGAAATATCTCACTGCTGCCATAAAAGTGAATGAACTTTTATTGTATTTTCAAAAAAACTTGCAAACTTTTGGAATACTTAGCAATTTATATTTAAAAGGAAGTGACCATTTTTAGTTTTTACTTGTCAAATTCAGTTAATGCACTAAAACAGGTTCAAGGGTGTTAAATGTTGATTTGCCAATAGAAGAATTGTGCTTTTAAAGCAAATTATAAAAACAGCATTCTCTTAACAGCAATAAAGAGTCACAGACAGAATGTGGAGTGAAACATCTTATTATTCATCAGGGGCGGACTGGCCATCGGGAGCACTGGGACATTTCCCGGTGTCCTGGCTTGCTCAGCGATCGCCAAGGGGCGGGACCAAAAACTCGATTCGGGTCGCGCTCGATTATTTTAAATAAACAATCTGTGCCATTTGTGCAGCTCACGGACTGAGCAGTACCGATGGAGAAAGACAGACAGAACCCCTCACCCCCTGCTTTCTCTTTCTGAGGCTGTCTGTCACAGCAGAGCACAGAGACACACCAGATCAAACACCCGGTGTGTGTCTGTACGTCCGTCGTTTGTCCGGTTTGGGTCATATAGCTTGTTAAATGGAGCGACAGAGACAGCCAAATTAAAGTTCTGTAAATTAATGTTTGTTCATCAGGGAGCAGCTGAGACAGAAACAAAGATAGCTCAGCCATCAGCACAACCGGCTTAATGAAGTTAGTTCCACTTTGAGGAACCTAAGGGAACAAACGTTTAAAATTTTATAAAATATAGAGCAAATTTTAGAATAAGGTTAATGAATAGGATTGGAAACAAAATATAATGTTTATTGCTGAAATGTTGGGGAATTAAGATTTTGTGTACCCTTCATAAACTCCACAAAGGAGTGAAAAAGAAGTAAAAATTAGTTTCATGTTACAGGGAATAAACCAACACCTCTGCAGTGCACCACCTGTGTACCTCCCATTTGTTGTGTGATTGATTGTCATATTCCTAGTGAGTTTAAAAGGGTTTATATAAAGCATAATGCAGGGCAACATGATTTCAGTTTATGTCATTTGAGCACCACAGCAGAAACGTTTATATTGTAGGTATTCAGTTGATGACGTGTGCAGACGGCGTGCGTTAAAAGTGCGCTCAATTGAACTCAGTCTTGATGGTTTGCGTTAATCGGGTGGTGGTGGCCTGGATTATTGTCCCAGTCCGCTCCCAGTCTGCTCTTCACCTCCAACTTTTTTTTTTCCACAAAGTTCAGTGGAAGATAACATGCATCTTCTGTGAAGTTTGGTGCCTCCTTTCCTTTTTTATTTACTTCATTTATTGCTGAATCTTGCCCAGATGAATCAGAAATGTTACTCTGATGTACCTCAGCTCCTCTGGAAAGTTTTCATCCTGCAGTTTTGCCGTCACTGTCAGCACCTCGCTTTAATACGGGAGCTACAAACCGGAGAGCCTGTAGATTTCTTCTGAGTGCGTCTCTTGGGGGAAATGTTTAAATTTCTTCTGCAGAAGCAGCAAGTATTTTCCCTTGTAAAATCAGAGTGATGTCTCTTTGTGAACAGGTTGTAAAGTATGAAATCAAAAGCTCTGATAAGATCATTTATATTAACTGTTTTCTTTTACTTCCACTCATAAAACACACTTTGATTTTAAGTGCATCTTTTGAGCCAAACTGGAAATTTAGTCGCCTGATATGCTTGTTTTTAAAAAGGACTGGCTACGCTAGCAAACTGCTGTCTTTCTGTCCAACGTATACAAATACACCTGTGGCTCTAAATCTGACTATCTGCTCAGCATCTTCTTCCAAAATATAAATTATTTCCTGCAGGTCAGGTTTTCAAATGAAATGTATGAGTAAATTTTTATTTATTTCATATTTTTCCAAACAATTTCTTCTCCATCAACAAGAAGACTTTTTAAGGTTTTGATTTGTGAGGAATAAAGAGTCAAAGTTAGTTTATAAGAGTCCTCTGTCACATGTCTTTGTGTTTATTTATTGATGACAAAATGAACCAGATCTCTGTGAGATGTTTAGTTTGTGGTGTTTTAGGTGAATGAAGCTTCCTCCCGCTTCCCCCCCAGATGCTTCCAGGTTAAATCCTTTATTTTTGAGTCCCTGATGTCAGATGTTATCAGACCAATTACCTTGTTGTGCTTTGGCAATCTGAGCAGTTTCTGCTGAAGGTCAACAGGCTGTCTATCCTGGTGACTCTGACATCATAATGACAGTCTTGGCACGCCTGTTGGGACACACAGAGTTTATAATTAGATGCAGTGGTTGTCTAGACTTTGGGATGTGAGTTGCTCTACAATCATTTAAACTGTTGGATACTGGATGCACTTTTTAACAACAGGTTATTTACTGAACATTATAGTTTTATTGTTGTAGTTTCAGGCTCATTGGGTTCGCAAAAGCAAACAGAAGTGTGCAAATACCGCTTTGCTTCTCTGCTTTATAACTCCAGTGGATCAATTATTTTCCATCTCCCCCATTAATCGTTTTCTCTCTGTGGCACTTATTGTAAAACATTAGGGAACAAGTCAATAATAAGAGCTCCCGTGCACTCTTTTAAATCACTATTTTACTTTTAATTTGTTTTTGAAAAGTCTCCAGGGAAGGTGGTAGAAACAGACCAAGTTTATTATCTTGGCTGATAGTGAGAGGATTATTTCCGATTGTATTGTTGTGTCCTTGTAATCCCGTCCCAAGCTGATGGCCGGTCACATGGAGCTGTCAGGAACAGGACGGACTAACCTGATTCATGCAGATTGTGCCACGATGTGTCGCACTCAGTTTGGATCTGGTTGACAAGTGGCATATGGTGTTTATCAGGACTCCCTACTGCTGCTCACATCACTTACTGTTCTGGTTCTCTGACGGGGTTTCTGCCCTGCTTTTACATGTGTACAGCTAAGTTTTAGGACCCTTCTCCCCCCCACCACACACACACATGCACACACTGAGTCCTTAAAGTGTCTCTGGACCAGACTGGTCGAACTGGGGCCCTAAACAAAATTTTAGTTTGAAGCTGCATCGCCTCTCTGTGTTTTTTGTTTTTTTTTTATCATTAGGACAAACAACTAAATCATTTTCGGTTAATAAATAATCCTAAAATAAATGAATGAGACAAAAGAGAGATTACCAATTACCAAACTAGTTATTTCTACAAAAGTTGTTTTTAATTTTAAACGCGACTACAGTGGAAAGTTAGAACCCCAATTTGGAAAGAGTTGGGGAAAATAAAAAAACAAAACCAGAATGCAATGATTTGCAAATCTCATAAATCTTTGTTTTACGACCACTGGGACAGTAAACATATGAAATGTTTATTTAGTTTTTCTAAAAGTTGGAACGGGGCAACGTAAAGCTGTAAATGTCAGGAGTACCAATAACAAAGAGCTGCAAGAGATTTGACACGTATTAAACATTATCTTTAAAGACCATATGTGTTAGAGATGTAATAATTTACAGCACTGTGCAAAAGATTTAAAGCACCCAGAGTTTCTTGATGCTTGGATCCCAATCTTCCAAAACAAAAAACAAAAACCTGACAGACATAAAATATTAAATCAACTGCAATGAAATGATAAAAGAGCTAATAGCTAATAACTCAGCTGAGTACTGATGCTTCTTTCAGGTTCAGTGTTGGTCTTTCCTGTTTTTTTTTCTTGTTTCTTAAAGACGTGACTTTCAGGTACTGTTCATCTGCCGTAGATAGTTTGTTTTGTTTCAGTCCTGACTTCTTCTTTTATCTTCCCCTCCTCCAGTTTCCGGTCACCCAGCTCTGCAGTTTAGCTTTCCTTCTAGCTGATTGTTTTGATTTTCCTGTCCGGTCGTGTTCAGTGTCTCTTCATCAACATAATTTACACTCACAGCTCGCACCTGAAAAAAAAGAAACAAGCTTTTAAAGGTCTGGACACCACCTACTTTTAAAAAGAGGAAAAAGTCGATGATTTTGAGTAAAACTTAACAGCTAAAACATTTTATTAGAAAAAGAAAAGTAAAATATATCTAATATTGGATAATTGTATAACCTAACTCATGGTTGAAGTAAATAAATCCCAAACACATTTAACTAAGTTCAATCGAGGAAACAAAAACAGTATTAATGATTGATTCTTATCACCAAGGTCAGAGGGAAATCTGAAGTAACCAAAGCATGCAGCGCAGCAGAAGGAATCTTTATAGTTAGGATCGAACTGCACCCTGATCTTAAACAAATAATAATTGGTAATGTATTAAACCTGATTCAAAGGCTTTGTTATTGTCCTGCTGGGTGGTATTTCTGTGTTTATTCAGGACAAGGAAGCAAAATAACTTTTCTGGGTTTCTCCCTTCTTGAACCAATGAGGTAGAAATGAGTAAACATGAATAAATCTTTGTTATGATCAGCACAGATTTTGGGACAATGCTGTTTATTTGTTTAACAATAATAAATCCTTATAAATAAGTGTTTGCCTGCAGTTTAGCTGATAACATTTCTAAAATAGGCTTAACTGAAAACATTAGACTATGACATGAAACAGGCGACTGAAAGACGAAGCATTCAGCTCATGTTTGTTTGCTGTTGTGGCCGAAGGCATCCATTTCCTTCAGCCTTGTTGTAGTAATCACTAATTAACTTCAAGTTCTCAGAAGTAGCCTTCCAGAAAGGTTTTATATTTTGCAGGGACGAACAAATGTTTGCCATGATAAGACAGGTGAAAGTTGTCTGAGGTGTCTCTCCTGTGGAACATTCAGATGGCAAGGAAAGTCAGATTGTGGTTGAAAATTTAATGAAGAAGTTAATATTTGATTGTAAGACACTCAGGTGTCTTGGTTAGCAGCTGAAAGACCACAATGTCTTCAAACTGGACAGTAAATGTGGTGACATGGCTCTTTGTATCGCTTCTCTGAAATTCACTGAAAACATCTTTATTCTTATTCTCTTATTCCAGTGGGGAAAAGATCCAAGGAATGAAATTGTCTTGATCCTTTAGAAAGGTAGAATACCCCTCCATATCTACAAGGATAAAACAACCTTCTGATGTCTTGAAATCCTCCCCTGGAAAGCATTAACTTGGATTAATTATTGAAGTAAATACTGGCTTGAGCCTCAGATACAGACCGCTGCCTCCATCAGAACCTTGTGGGTGTGGTTCTGTCTGCACCAGTGTTACGCAGAGCCTCTTCTCAATCTGCTGTGGCATTCGTGGAGGGAAAAGAGCAGCCACCGACATGGGTGGGACGTACCATCTCCTTTCATTCACAGGGGTGGGTGCACTTTATGCAGCATCCTTTTTCACTGCATCCCATTCCGAATTGTTTCTTGGTTTAAATGCTCACCTTCTGCATCTTCCTATGAGTAGATAAAGAAAGAACGATTAGAATCCTGTTTTCTTGTGCACAGTTTAGACTTTGCATCCTCCTTTGCCCCTCCTCCTCTTCTTCGCCTCTTTTCTTACCCGGTAGTCCAACGTGGCCAGGTGAACGGAGCCAGGCGTGACGACAGATGGCCCGTACAGTCTGAGGGATTATATATTAACACGGAGCAGCTCAGATCCTCCTGCACACCCTCACAGAGACGAGCTGGTACTGCTGCCCGCACCCCACAGAAGCCAGCAGCATCATGCCAGGAACACGACCGGTGCAGCGCAGCTCGTCTGACAAAAAGCACATTTAAAAAAAAAAAAAAAAAAGGATTTGACCCGTGAACGGAGGGATGGAGAACAGTTTCCCTCCGGTTACCATGGAGGTGTGGAGCTGCTCAACGTCTGAGGAGGAAGATGACAAGAGCACCTCGAGTCTTGGGGACGAAATAGCAGAAGAGGAAATAAAATGCCACAACAGCAATAACAATAACAACAACAACAACAATGCAAGCCTTTGCAAGGAGGTGACACAAGGTGAGATACGGTGAGGCAGGGCGTCAGTGAAGGATGTGCAGAGCAGAGAGTCGCTGCAGCAAAGAGAGACAGGGAAATGTTGGAGCACAGCGAGCAATTTAAAGATTTTTTTAAATTTTTAGTCAGCCCTAAAAGTCTGACTTGAGAATTCACCGTTGCACATTGCATTAAAGTCTCTTATCTAAGAGCTTTAATAGTTAATGGTGATTGCAGTTCAGGGTGCAGTGATGTCACCGACAACGCATCACGCACCTTAAGATCATCGCTTAAAACAATTATTCTGCTTCCCTTGTAAGATTCTGTTGCCGCTCCAAAAGACATTTTGAACTATAAAAATGAAGCCAGCTTGAATATTTCCTGATGGTTTGCTGAAGGTCACCGTGGCCGTATGTCCTTCTGTGTATTTGCATGACCACACACTCTGCAGCTGCACTGTAAGCACATTTAATCAGCAGCGTTTGTTGTCTCTGCTGTGAAGCTGGTGGGAATAGCTAACTGCAGGTGATTAAATTTAAAATTTAATTAGACAAATTATTTTTTTCTTGTCTTTTTAAAAAGTCTAAAAATACTTTAAAATGACCAAATCACACTAAAGGAGCTGCCCACAAATACCTGTAGCTAAATGACCTTGGTTTTGAAGATCAAAAAACGATTTAAATTTAAACTGATATTTGCTTAAAGTAGCCTGATTTTCTGATTCAGTTTGTACTGGATGTATTCAAAAGTTGTTATTGTTGTATTTTTTTTAATGAATATGTGTGTGTTCAAAGGTTCTCTTGTCTATTTTGTGCTTCAGCAATGTGGTTAATTTAAAAATAGACTTTTAAAAAAAGGCTCCTGTCAATATTTTTAGGAGATTTTTTGGAATAATGGATCTAAAAACCTCCTTGAGCTTCGATGTAAATCTTCTTTTAAGAATGGATCCCATCCCCACAACATAACAGACGTCATAAGTACGTCTAATTCAACCAGGTTTATCCACAGGAACAGAATTAGGGTAACGGTTCACAGTACCTGCCTGGATTTAGCTTTAACCTCACTGTAAAACCCACAGAACCGTTTCCTGATCCCTTCTGCCCTCTGGCAGTCTGATCAGGAGGCAACACTTCACATATTTCACCTGCTGAGGCTTGAGTTGATGTTTTCATGCTTTCAGAAGGATGCACTTTTATACAGGAACAAATCAAACTGTAGAAGAAACTATAAAATCTCAAAATCACACAATTGTAGTAGATGAAGTGTTGGAAATGTAGATCAGTTTTATCTCCTGAGGCAAACTGACGTAAAATAATAAAATGTAAAACACGTGACATAGAAATGATTTTTCTTGTTTTTTCCAGCGCTGCTTTATAAACATTTGGCTGACTTGTCCATGAACTGGTAGTTTATTTGTGTATCTGCAGAGTCTGTTTTTAGCTGCTGCAATCCACTGAGTACAATAGGATTTGGAAAACAATTATCTAATTAACCTTTTGTTAATTTATAGGAGTCGTGATGTTTACTCGGCACAGAGTTTAGAGCTCAGGAAGACTTGATTCAGATCCAAACACTGCATAATTTAGGCTGCAGTTCATTATTCATTAGGATCATTGTTCGTGCTCCTGTTTATTTATTGAGTGTGTTTAAAATAACTTTGGTCATCTTTACTCTCCTGTTGCATTATAAGACTTGTAGTTCTTGTGGTCGGCTTTTTAATGGGATTGAAAGTGTTGAATTTTAAAGCTTTTCTTCTAACAATAAGTGTTTGTGATCGTTTATATTTTCAGTGACGCAGACAGTAAATGTAGCCCGACCTTTAGAGGACAAACGTTGCCAGATTCTTCCTCCTCTTAGTGATTATTCATCCTGCTGCAGCGTCCTTCAGAAGAACTTGGTTTCTTGGCAGCAGACCTGTTAAACTGTCAATTACAAGGGCGAAAAATACATTTTTCATCATATTGTCCTAGAATTGACTTTAGCAAAACTGATTTTAACTTTGTGTCGCATCACCTTTTACTCCCCTCCAGATAAGTCATTTAATAAAAGCTTTTATTTGTTATTTTTTCCAGAGCTAAATGCTTCACAATCAATTTTATCATTACTGCTTTATATTTATAATCTAAAGATGGAAACATGATCTCTGAATAACAATGCCCCTTGTCCTTCTGTAGACTTGGTTTATTTTATTCATTGACAGTTTCTCTGAGTAGTGCAGCTCATGAGGTACGTTCCATTAGGCTGATTAGATCCTGATACAAGCGATGCCACGCTGTGTTTTCAGGCCAAATCAGAGACATCTTTCTTATTATTTTACTTTATGGAAGCTCCTCACGTCTTTAAGCTTTTATCTGAAGTAAAACTAAGATTACTTGTTAGGAATGAACAATGAATCTAATGGAGAAATTACAAATAATGCGGTCATGGAGGAACTTTTTTTCATGTTAAAGCTGCTTTTCTGCAGGTTAGGTCATCAAAATTATTATGAAGGTTTTTAGATTCAAAAGAGAAGGTTTTAAATTCTACAAAGAGCTTTGTGAAACTGAAAAAGATCCTAAACACATCTTAAACGGTAAACTTTACTAGATAGCATTCTTTATTTAATTTAATTTATTTCATTTAGTTTTGATTTAATTTTAAAATATGCAACAATGAGCCATGATATTTCGTTTTTTTGGCACATGAAAGTTAAAATATTAAACCGCACTAAAGTTGATTCAAAAGCAAACCAACATCGACTGGGGCTTTCAGAAGTTACCAAAAAAATCTGTTGGCCCAGTTTTTTCGGTAAATGACCATGACTTTGTTGATTTAAAAACGTAACTTCCACTATGAACAGAATTTTATGCTTACATGATTCATAAACTTGGTCAAAAAATATGTTTGAAATAGAAATTTCACTCTGTATAACGTTAGACAATATCATTCAGATTGATCTTTTCTTAGGGCAAAATAATAAACAAACAATGAACAAAATTCAGTTAAGTTTTGGTGGAAAAACTTTTATAAAATGTTGAGGCAAGTTTGGTATTGTATTTATTGGAAAACATTTAAAACAAAATACGTTTCTTGTAATAAAGAAATGCAAAGAGCATTTGATATGTCAACAAGTAATAAAAATGTCATCTTGCAAACTAGAAATCAATATTAGGAGCATGAACAGCTTTGCTTTAAACTCCACCTGCAGCAGAAATAAATCCGCCCGAAGAGACGAATTAATCCCTCCTTCCTGTTCAGCCCTAATGACTTTAAGGTAGATCTAAACGATCCATTGTTCAGGATGTAAGCAAAGTTCACGTCAGCATCCTGTTACTGTTTTCCTCTCTGTGCTATATGTGTTAACGCTGCCTCCTGCATTGAGCTATTTCAGTGTCCTGGAGAACAAAGTCTTTATTAGCATCTTATATGGGCTAAAAGGGATCAAGCTAAGAGGATTCTGTTGGCCACATGGAGATGTTGTGCTCTGTAGCTGCTAAAACCTCAGGGGGTGGAGGCAGTTATACGAATCTCTTTCCTGTTTCCTCTTACCTTGATTTAAAACTAGACTTATAATTCAGAGATGCGTTCAAAACACAGAAGTGAATGAGCTGATGGATTTCTTGTGTCATGTATTATTAGTAGCTTTAGTTCTCTGAGTGGCTCTTTTGAGAGAAAAAGATAAGAGGAAGAAGAAAAGTTAAACAGTTTATTTTTTTTATCGAGCAGTCAGGGTTGTTGCGGTGCTTGGTCTCTGTCTCCATTCATTAAATCCTTCTGTCCCTCCTTCCGCAGTGCTGTGCTCAGACAGAGTGGGTCAGGTCACCAAGACGTATCATGACATCAAGGCGGTCACCAACCTGCTGGAGGAGGTACGGCAGAGAGGCGCAGCAGATGAACGAGATTAAAGAGGATTAAACTCGAGCCTCGCTGATCGTCTCTGCTTCTCATCATTTTCAGCACTTTTGTTTCTATCAGTGTGCTCAGATTAAAGTCAATCAAATTTGGCCGAATGCTGGGATGCGCTGTGATTCTGAAACTGATGAATATGTGATTTGATTTTCCAGAAAGAGCGGGATCTGGAGCTGGCAGCTCGGATCGGTCAGTCGCTCCTGAAGCAAAACCAGGAGCTGACAGCTGGGAACGAGATGCTGGACGAGCAGCTCGAAATCGCAAAGGAGGAGGTAGAAACGCTCCTCGTGATGCATGCGGTGTAGTCTTCAAGTCATCATGGCACAAAATTTAAACGTATTATTTTCCAGATTGCCCAACTTCGACACGAGCTCTCGATGCGGGACGACCTCCTTCAGTTCTACGCCAGCACCGAGGAGATCGAGAACGCTCAGGCGCACTCACTGTGAGTAAACACAAGGTTTTTATGGTAGTTTACTCTAAAACAGAGGTTTGGTTGTGATTTAATGTATGTAGATATTTTAAAAAAATCTTATCAGCTGCGACATCAGTCAGGAAGAGGCAAAAATCTTCATCCAGGCTAGGCTAATGACTAACCAAATGAGGGTCCAGTTTTTTACTGTTTTTCAGGCTTATAAAACATAAAACTTATAAAACTCTTAAAAAAGAGAAAGAACGCTGCGTTAGTTAATGTTAAACTGCAACGTTTTTACGCGTTTGTTTAGTTTGTTGCTGTTTTCTCAACAGAACAGTGTCCGGGTTACCCCACAGATCTATGTGCTGAGCATTTGTGAACAGAACGTTCTTATTTTATTTCTCTTTCACAACACTGAGAGCCTTTTTTAAACAAAACAAAACCCTGTAAGGTATGCTCAAATGTGACACAGAGTGCTATAAAAGTGACCATCCTCAGTGGTTGTTGAGCTTTTAGGTGAGAAACGACTCATCAGATCTGATCCTGTTTCCAGTTAAACTAGAAAACTCCTCTCGATCAGCCTTTATCATATTTACTGACGGTCCCTTCTCAGTTTAGAAAGAGCTATGTGCCATAAGAAGTCTTTTTTTATGTTTAGACAAGTTTTCAAAAAGACTCGCATCTAAAGAGTCACAAATTAAAACAATTACAATAAACAAAATGTGTTTTGTTTAATTTAAATGTGTCTGTTACAGTAAAACAAACCAGACGAGCTCTTTTTTTTTATCTAGAAAGCATTTGTCGTGTGGTTGAACTTTTATTTATTTTTATACAAAATGTATATTTTAGGGTTGTGCTTTTCTTTTTTTCTGTGTGCAGAATTAAAAGGAATGAATCCACCAGCTCTCTCAGCAACTTCGTCCATTATGACTTCCTGCAGCAGAAACTGAAGAGTTTAGAGGAGGAGAACCGCAAACTCAGATTGGAGGTGTGCATAAATTGCAACGCCGACTGAAATTAAACTCAGTGTTTATTAAATAGATTAAGAAAAGGAGCCTTATAGTACCTTTTGGGGGTCACACTTGACGCTGCTGTTTTCTCTCCAGGCCAATGAGCTGTCAGCAGAAACCACCAACTACGAGGAGCAGGAACAGGAGCTGATGATGGTGTGCGTGGAGGAGCTCTGTAAGGGCAGCAGTCCCGTTTCTGTAACACTCACTTACGTGGGCTGCGGGTGTGTTTATCAAACTTGTTGTTTTTTTTTTTAGCGTCTGCAAACAAGCAGGTGGTGGATCTGTCGGAGGAGCTGGCCCGAAAAGTAGAGGACACTCTCCGACAGCAGGAGGAGATCAGCTCGCTGCTCGCTCAGATCGTTGACCTGCAGGCTCGATGCAAAGGGGTGAGAGGCGCAAAAACACAAACACACTCCATTTTGGTAAAAAGTGGCTTTAAGTATGAAATAACCTGAACATTAAGGCAGCTACATATGCTTACATCTTAATTTATTTTTATTTCTTTTTTAGCTTGCCCACGAGAATGAGGAGCTGAGCCAACACCTGAGTGCCTCCAGAGAAAACGAGTTAAAACTGAAATCAGAGGTGAGTGACTTCAGCCACGTGTTTAAAGATGGAATAAAATGCTTTAAAGTTTATGCTTTAATTTAGTGTTTTTTTTATACATTTTTTGAACTCCTGAACTGCTTTCATTATGCTGACAAAAAAGAAAACCTATAATTTTATAGGAATTCATTTCAATAGATAATCTCCTGTGTGAATGCTGACACATTCCTGTTAACTTGTAATATCATAACTCTTATTCTACATTTTAAATGATTATTCTGTTCATGTCTGCAGCTGAAGGACTTGCAGGACAAGTACTCTGAGTGTGAGGACATGCTCCACGAGGCACTTAAGGACATTAAAAATCTGCGAAACAAGAGTTTGCCCAACAGCACAGTGCAGAGGTTCACCGCGCTGGCCTCGGTTCTCCCCATGGACTCTCTGGCAGCCGAGATCGAAGGAACCTTCCGCAAAGGTCTGGACTCCCCGACGCCTTCAGAGTACAAGTGAGTCTTCAGCAAACACTGGAAACTGCTGCTTTGGAGCCGTGAGGGTTTTCTTTAAAGGTTTTTTAAAATCTCATCAAAGGTTTTGGGGGTTTGGCGGTTATGGTTTCATACCAAACTGACTTTAAAATAAACATTTTCTTCTATAAAGCTGCAGAAACTGTTCTGATGTTCAGAACGAGGACAGAAATGTCATGATTTAGGAACTTAAATGCATTAATAGTTTCTCTCTTTTATAATTATTTGAACAAAGTCATATTTAGAGCGGCTTGTGCTCTGTAAAACCTGAAACTCAGCTCATCCTTCAGTAGAGGCACTTCTGAAAACTCATTTCTGCTAAACTGAAACAAAAACACCTGCTTCGTTGTGGGGAAAGCTCCTGTAAAGGTGGGATCTCATGGTGCGTTTCATTTACATCAGAACTCGTAACCGGGAAGTCAGAGTGAAGTAATTTCCCGCTTCACCGCGTTCCAGTTGTCCCACTCCATATAAAGTATGCAATACAGTTTATCTAAAGCTTGGAGTTTACTTCATTATCCTAAAAGGTGAACAGTTTTTTTCAGCAATTGCACTAAAGTTTAGAATAAAAAAGCTAATTCAGAGGTACACTGCATGATTTGTTTTGTTTTTATTTCTTTGCTGTGAACACATTCCTCAGCTGACTTAAAGTGTTTCTTCAGAGCTTTTCTCAACCGTTTTAATTATGACTTAAGTTTGGTGAGAAACCGTAAAGGACTGGTATATGATTAGAGCAGTAGTAAGGTTTTATTTATTTCAGGAAGCAGGTATTCTCTGTAAAATAAAGCTGCAGGGCAGGAAGGCAGAGTTCGTCAAACGGTCATCTTATGGTTTTCTTTGAAAGTGGAATAAATTTCTCTTTTTCAGGGCTTGCTCCTGAAAGAATGAAAGGCAGAATAAATGTTATTAAAGCTGTGATATTCTGAAGAAATGTTTAAAAGCTGAACCTCAGCACACCTTTTCTCCTGCCTCCTTCCCGTCTTCTCGTCTCTGAGTCTGACCTCCAGCTCCTCACACCTCGCCCTCCACCGCCTCTCGCTCTCCTCGTGTTTGTCTTCCTTCTGTCTCAGTGCAATCAGGGTTTGCAGATGCTCCCGTGTTAGGGCAATCATCTCTCTCCTGAAGCAGTTGGTGCGTTTTTCCCTCTTCGCCATCTCCGCTTCCTGCTCCGTGCATTTCTGCTGCAGCTTTTGGAGCTCGCTGGCGAGTTTCTTCCTTCTGACCCTTTCTCTCTTTTCCCTGACCGTCGCTTTGTGCAGCTCCGCCCGCAGCCTTCCGTTCTCTTTCTTCCTCAAAGCTTTGTCAGTTTGACAAGACTGGAAGTAATCGTCCAAATGTTTGAAAATATTTATGACGTCCACGTATTTCATCTCCAGCACCGATTTCGCGTGTCGGATTTTTCGCTCAAACCTGATCCTCGCCCGTCTCAGAAACCAGCCGACTGAGACCAGGTCGAGCAGGTTTCTTCTCGCGGTCTCCAGCGCCTGTCTGAGCAGAATCATTTCTGCATCTTCGAATGGATTTTGGTCCGGTCGGACGGGGGGATCATCGGCATTAATTTGCTGTTGTGTCTTAAAAAACAAACAAAAACAAAACAAAACAGGACATCACTACAGATGTAACTGATTTACAGACAAATGTGCTCCAGATTATAACCAAATTTGTTGTTTCAATCAGGAATTTATACAAATTTGTCAAAATATTTAACTTTAGTTGTCAGTACATAAAATCAGTTAGTCGTATATGGCTCACATCGTTCTTTCCATGAATTTAAAACATCTCTGTCTAAACTAGATTAACTTGTAGGCTGTGGTAAAAGTTTGTTTTCTTTTAAAAAAATAATTTAAAACCTTGTTTTCATTCAAAAAAGTGTTGGTTGCAGTGATTGAAGCACACAGACTAATAAAGTATTTTCATTTATTTAACCAAGAAGTCCCTTAAAATAAAACACTTCCAGTCAAGATGGGGCACCATTAAACAGTTACACGTAGTTAGGAAGTTACAAGCTAAAAATGACAAATAATATCAAACATATAAACAAAATTAAACAAGTCAGAATCAACATAAAACAAACACAAAGTCCAGCTTAAGAATAGCAGTTTCAAAATAATATAACTATGACTTTTTTTTTACCTTTTATCATAAAAATAAACTGTGAAGTTCAGTATTAATAGAAGTAGTTTGCATTTATTATAGTCTAGTAATTTAAACATACAGTGGATAATGTATTAAGGTTCTTGGGATAGTTTAAACAAAATGTTTAAAGCAAAAAAAGCAGAAGTTGTTGAACGAGCTCATTTTTTAAAATCATTTAATTTTAAACAGATGTAATAAATCTTACCGTGTTTGTTGGTCCGCTAGCGTCCTCCATGATGGCGGCACAAAGAAGCTACGAGGAGGCAGGGAGTGAGGGAGCTGAGACGTCAGTGCGGTTAAATCTGGAAGTTTAAACTCATCACTGATTCTTTTTTTAAAAATACTGTTTTTTCTTAAACTCCTGTTTCCTTGGAGAAAAAGAAAAACAGCAAAGTGTGGAACGTGTCTTTTAAGGCAGCTAATTAAGTTTTGAGAGTCAGCCCAGTTCAAGATGGCTGCCACAGCTAACTGACCTTATGTTCCTACATGTCCTACATCTGTTTACTTTTGTCCGAGTTTAGATTGTGAATAAATGGTTTAATTTTATGGCGTCACCATTTTATTTTTGTTTTTCCTCCGACAGGAACCATCCGTGGCGCGTGTTTGAAACTGTGAAGGTGGTGAACAAGGCTGGCAGGATGCGCTCCCGGTGCCACTCACCAGGACTGCCAGGCTCCACCCCGGTGTCGGCCCGCTCCAGTCGTAACAGCACCCCCAGGACCAGCTACTACGGCTCCGACAACGCCAGCATTAACCTGGAGGACAAACCCAGCTCCACTCCGGCTCAGAAGGAGGACAACAGGTGAGGATGGCGAGCTGCATGAAGTTTGGTTTTGGATCATTTCCTATAAATATATTTGCATGCATCGTGGAACAGATATTATTTATGGGAATCTCAGCATCTTGACTCGAAGAACTGCTGTTTCATTCCCCCACCTGCAGTGTTAGTGGGCCCAAACGCCTGGGTCAGCCAGGCACACCTGGAGGTCAGGACCTCGAGGCGGCTCTGCGCAGCCTCTCGGCCCGCCAGCAGAGCCACTCCTCAGACCGGCCCTTCTTTGACGTAGAGAGGGAACGTAAGCTCCGAGCCTTGGCTGCAAACTACAAGGAAGGAGACGGCTCCAGTGGCTTCCTGACGCCGAACGACAGCCTGGCGTCCAGCTGCACTGCGTCGACAGGCACCAATTACTCCAACGGGAGCTCACGGCACTCCTGCGGCTCCTCGGGAGGATCCCGGTCCTACCTGCCTGACCGGCTGCAGATTGTTAAACCTCTGGAAGGTAAAAAAGCCTTAGAGCCAATGATAAATACTGGCAATTAAAGCACAAGAAATCCACGAGTAAGTCAGTTATTTGCGTTTGATTTGACTTGCATCGTAATGTGCTCCCTTTGTCATCGTCAGGCTCGGTGACTCTGCATCACTGGCAGCAGCTGGCCAAACCAAACCTGGGGGGCATTCTCCACCCGCGTCCCGGAGTCCTGACTAAAGACTTTAAGGAGCTGGAGGTGGACGTTCAGCACGTCTACAGCCTGAACGACCTGGAGGAGGACGAACCTGACTTGTCTCAGTTCTCCGGAGCTCATGGATTTGGTAAGGCGCACACACAATTCCTCCATTTTTGTCATTTCACCTCACCTCGCTGGATTCCCTCTAAGTTTTATCGTCACCTCCTTTTTTATTCTATTTATGGTGCAAAATTCAGCTTCATCAGCTGCTTTAGTGTCTCATAAGACGTGAATATTCCTCTAATGTGCTTCTTTCCATCTACGAACTGATAGTTTCTCCATCGGGCCCAAACCTCCCTCA
Organism: Kryptolebias marmoratus; assembly: GCF_001649575.2. Classification (NCBI taxonomy): domain Eukaryota; kingdom Metazoa; phylum Chordata; class Actinopteri; order Cyprinodontiformes; family Rivulidae; genus Kryptolebias; species Kryptolebias marmoratus. The sequence continues at coordinate 23,746,435 of NC_051432.1, forward strand.
GACCTCCCCCACACATACCATCACCACCTGCAAAGTCCTCCAACCCTCCCCTCTCATCCCCTCCTTCTCCAATAGGTAAGAGTTCCCACGCTGTAACAAAGACCTTTAAACTCCGATGCTGTTTGTTGGTTTTCACAGCTCTGACCAAGTCTTAAATTGTCCAATTAAAACCTGATTTACTGCCTAAAAGGAGATGAAGGAGTTAACCTTTTTAACTGCTGTGTCATTTAAGTCCAATCAGTGTCTTTTTCCTTTCTTGACCTTTGCCCTTTACCCCTTCGTTGGCAGAAAAAGTTTGTCGGGGCTGTTTCTCCAACTCTAGACGGAGCCGTCAGGGAAAAGTAAGAACGCGGTGAAACGGCTGAACCCAGAAATGCTGATTGATAAATATTAACAACAGAGGCAACGAACTGTGTTGGATTAAAAACCAGTGAGCACCGCTGCAGGAAAACATTTGAAATTGACTGAATTCCTGAGCTGATCTCTGGCCTGAGGGCTAAGTCACAACTGTAGACAATTTGAGTTGATAAAAAACTCAAACTGTTGTACTTTTCATTTCAGAGTTTAATATTAAATAATTATTCAGAACAAGCTTTGTAGCTTGAGGAAAGTTAAAAGCAGTAACTTGTATCAGATGTTTCCTGTATTATTTATGTATCAGATGTGCACATTGATGAGGAGGAAGTTTGGATTATTTCTAGGACACATTTTAAAACATGACTTTTATTCTTACCTGTTTGTGATTTAATTAAATGGGTTTTTAACTTTACCTGATTTTGACCTGAATCATAAATCAGTTTTCCTCTCACTGTTTTACCAACAGCAGCTGAACAGACCCATTTCACGGTGCTCCCTCAACCGTGCTTCACAGTAGGAACGAGGTTTTTTACTGCCTTTTGCTCTCCGAACGCAGCGCTGTCCGAGTTTTTCCAAAAAGTTCAACTTATCTCGTCTGCTCACAGAACCTACTGACAGTGTTTGTCATCCAGGGAGTTTATGTGAATTTAAAAAAGTTCCTAAATGTTTTTTTTGGAAAGTTTTAGATTTTTTTTTATAGATTTTGTTTTTATTTTTGTGCAGTGGTTCTCAAACTTTTTAACTTCTGACCCCAGACTTCTGACCCCAAATATTCTTGTTTAAATACACAAACAGCTAAAAATGAGAGCATAATACAACTAGGGCTGCAAATAACGATAATTTCAATAATCGATTAATCGGGCGATTATTTTCTCGATTATCGGTCGTCTTGGAATTCATTCATTCATTCATTCAGTCATTCATTTTGGCCCACATAAAAAAGTTATCTGTATGTAAAGGAGTAGGTTGATGTAAAACTTTTACTACTTTCTTATTTTTAAATAAATCAATATTAATTCAATTCAACATTCTCACTTTATATACTTAGCTCTCAAGCAGAAAATAACAACAGCTTATTTACCACCCGTGTTTCACATCTCTAAAAAACTTACAACTAAATCAATTAAACACACACACTACAAGTACCATTAAACAATTAATTACATAAATAAGTAGATGTAAATTTAGTTAAATGTTGCCTCACTCTTCACTTGCATAGAGTGACCTGACTCATGACTAAACATTACTTTGTGATGACACCGGGTGGCGCTGAAAGCAGCGTGCAGTTTCCTGTATGCTAACTGCTGCTAACAGAGCTCACAGAGCTAGTTCTGCTGCTTAACAACTTTAAGACTAAAAACAAAACCCTATTCAGCAGATTCTAACCTGCAGTGAGTAAATTATGCCCCCCAAAACGGTAATGGAGTAGCAGAAAGAAAGTTTGCAGTGAGGAAGAGGAGCCGTAGCTTCTTCATCATCATACGGAGCGGACAGAGTTTTTTTTTTTTTACGGAGCGGACGGAGTTTGTTCCAATGACTTATATGGATAATATAATATCCATATAAGTCATTGGTTTGTTCAGATTTGACAACGCGCTGCAGGTGACGTCACCGTTTCCGCGACAACGTTAGTGATGCATAAATTGCGCGACACATTTCGATAATGAATTTTGTTGCCAACGCTTTTAATCATCGATTTTTATCGATTCGTTGTTGCAGCCCTAAATACAACACAAAAAGCTTAATCTCAGATTATAAGACTTTTTTCCATTTATGACTGTTGTTTGTATCTTTATAGTATACATCTGGTCAAAGGAAATATTTTTAAATTGTTGATTTATTTCTGGAGATCATTTCCAGACCACCACGTTGGTGTTTTTTGACCCAAAGTTGGGTCCCGATCCCAACTTTAGGAACCATTGTTCTGGTGGACCCGAGAACAAAGATGTTTGAGAGTTGTAGGAATAATTACAGGCGTTCAGACGCTCCCTGTAAGCTCTTATACCTCACCGAGAATGACGCTTCCCTTAGTTTTATTCAGTTTTAGTCAGTCATTCTGTCTTTTTAATATTATTTTATTATTTATGAACTCTTTGGAAGCTTTTTATCACCTCTGTGCAGCACTCCTCCCTCTGACATCCTGCGGTGTTTTTAGCAGACTTTGTCGGTGACTCAGCTTTGCGTCTCTAACTCACGCTAACGTTCTTCCTTTGAGCTGAAACTTTCTGAGGGCTCAGTTTGTGTTCAGTAAGGGGATGAAAAGTACAGCTGTTTGTGTGTTTCATCAGATTGTCTTCAACTGAGACAAAGAGCAGATTGTTTTATCTTCTTATGGTTCAAAAACAACCAAAGATTTAGTTTCTGATCTTTCTTATATAAAAAGGAAATCTGTTCTGAGCCTCTTTACTCCTCACCTCCTGCTGAAGCTTCAGAGCTGCTAAATTTAACTTCTTATGATTAAACTCCGTGTTCGCATGATATTTTCTAATGTTTGTTGTTTAATTTTTAGCTTTTCATCCAAACAAAACATCAGGTCCTGTTTTATCACTAACACTCTCACCTTTTAATGACGAGGCACCAAACTAACCAAATTCTTCTTTTTTTATTTCTAGTTTTGTAAAAGTGTACGAATGCATGCTAGAAACACATTTTAACGTTTATTTTTGTCTTTCACCGCCGAAAGATGAAAGTGCCATGTGTCTGTTAGCAAAATATCTCCTGAAGCACGGACAGATTTAAATATAACTTTGAAAAAAGCAGTCAAGATGGACATATTCAAGATGGCCGCCACAGCCAAGTGATGTTAAAATACACAAAAACGGCTGTAATTCAGTCAGTTTTACAGATAATAAGCTAAAGTTTGGTGTGGTAGTAGCTGAGTCATCCTCAACACATTTATTAACCAGACTCAACTACTGTCTGTTAGTAAAATATCTCATGAACCACTGAATGGATTTTAATGAAACTCTCAGGAAGTGATCATCATGTGTACATCTACAATTGATTGAGAAAAAATCGTCAAATTCAGTCGGTTTTGCAATAACTGAGCTAAAACTCGGTGTGGTAGAAGCTGAGAGTCATCCTCAGTGGACACATCTCAGCAGATCTTGCAGTGTGGAATGACAGAGCGCCTAACGGCGTCTCCAAGATGGGACCTAAACGGCTACAACCGGATGATCTCCATCTAAAACTGGCACCAAAGGTGGCGGGCGACATGCGAGGAACGTCAGGCCTTTTCATGCTTTTCACTGTTTTTATTTCTTGTTTTCCAGCCTTCACTCTTTCAACTTGCCACCTTGTCGGAACTGTGAGCTCCTGAGCTCCTCCCCCGCCTCCCACCTGCAGCCCTTCACCTCCACCTGCACCCCCGGCGGCTCCTCCTCCTCCTCGTTGGGCCTCCTGCAGCTGCTGCAGGAGCACGGCATCTCAGCCTGCCCTCACCCACACGGCCACCTTCCACCTTCCACGCCTCCTTCACGCTCCGCTGGAGCTGGAGCTGGAGGCTCGTCCTCGGACGCCAGAAACGGGACGAGGAACGTTTTCAGCCTGAACCTGGTGGGGAAGCTGCAGAGCCTCGGCCTGCACAGGGTGGCGGCCTGGGGGATGATGAGCCGCGGCGGGAAAGAGACGGCAGACAGAGTCCAACATCCTGCAAAAGTGTGACGCGTTCATGGATCACTCCTCCTCATTCACCACAGTGACTTTCCACAAAGCCATGAGATTCCCGTCGTGTAATCCCCGGCCCACCGCAGCAGCCGTGTCTTTAAAACAAGAAGCCACAGAATGTGTTCGTCCTGTTGTTGTGAGACATTTTCATCTCAGGACAGCCACCTGATTACCACTCACACCCACACACACTGAAAAAATGAAATCTTTTTATATTGTGTTGGTGAATGTCATTTTACGGATTCCATCACTGGTTTTAAAAACCTGAACTTATTTTTCGTGTGTTTTAGTTTCAAGGTGAAACCTCAGTTGTTTGTAAATAGTTGAATATTTAAAATACATAAAGACATGCAGTAAATGTCAAACTGTCACACTGAAGAACATCCAAATGCACTAAAACACACTCTGGTCTTCCTGCTACTTTAAAAACAGCATGTTGTTTCAAAGAAGATGAAACCTTTGTCTGTTCTGCAGCTCATCGCCTGTGTTCATCTGAGATTTTGGACTTTCCTCGAAGCCAAACCCCGGAGACACCAAATCGTGTTTGTCGTTCTGCATCAGAGGCAGTAAATAAGGTGTTTTAGAAGCAATACCTGCAGCTCACGGCGTTCAAATCTGCTGTATTTCATGTCATCAGGGATTTCTGTTTGATCACAATCATGCTGGGCATTCACAGGGACTTCTTAATGATGTTTGGTTGTATTTAATCATTCAAATAAAGCAGCATGTTTCTTTCTGAACAATCAGCTGTAGCGAAAACGAAGAGATGGTGAAGCGGTTTTATTGTTGCGTTCTGTTCCTCTGCACTAGTTACGTGTCGGTGTGTGTAAATTTTTACCACCTGTGAATAAAAACCTTTGCATTTTCACTCAGATCGTGTCTCAGTCTGCTCCCCGCACCCAAACCAACACACTCAAAAAACCCAGTTTGAATGATTCTGCTCATTTTATTAATGTATTTATAACCTTACAGGGGGGTCAAACCTTCCCTTTCTGTACAGTCTGAGCTAAAAAAAACGAAACGGTGACGCCGAGCCCCTCCGCCCGTCTGCCTGCCTCATTCAGCATCCCGCCGTCCGAAGTCCACCCAGCCCTGGTAGTCCCGGTCCGACATGCAGTTGGAGTTCATCACCTCTGTGAACAAACCAGTCCTAGATGAACACATGAGACTTCAGTCTGAGCACATCTCCACACGTGAAGCCACACAACCGTCTCCTACTGAGTCACTTCAAGGAAACCTTCAAATCTTTATCAGTAAAAAGAGGAATAATAATAAAAATAAATTTCATCACATCATAATATAAACAGTTCGTTGTTCTAACAGCATCTTTCCTCACTTTATAATGTTATACTTTTATGGTTTTGTTAGAAAACATAGATCACGTCTTATTAAACAGTATTTTCATGTTATTATACTTTTTTATGACACAAAACTTCACATAATCACAACACTTACATTATATTAATGTAAAACATTAATAAACACCTGTCATTATAAAGTGAAATATAGATTGTTTAGAATGATACAGATTCACTTTATTATGAGACTCTTTGTCTTTTTACTTTTATGCTTCTGTAAGAAAAAGTCACAAAATATTATATATATATATATATATATATATATATATAATATATATAATATATATATATATATAACTAAGATAAAAAATGAAGGCAAAAATTTGGTTTTAAAAGTTTATAAACATAAATGAAATAAATCTAATTTAAATTAAGCTACTTCAAAATAAGAGCGCCTTTTGTAGAAGATTTATTAATACTTTATAAATGTTTTATTTATGAGTTTTTTAATAAAGTGTTAATTTTAATTTATTAAACTCAGACTCACTGCTCTGTTGTGTCATTTGTTCTTTCATAAATCTAATTTGTTGCTGGTTATCTAGTTTAGTTTAGTTTAACTAAATAACTTCAAACTTTACAAACGCTCACGGGCAGAGAACTTACTGACAAATGTTTGATATTTCAAAAAGAAAAGCATTTCATGTTGCCACATAGTGAGCCTGATTTAATGTATGAACATTGTTTAATAAATGCTTTATAACATATGTACAAGCTAATAAATAACATTCATAATGCGTTAATAAATCCTTTTCAAACGGGCCTTTTTTAGTGGTACAGAAACCTAGAATATCAAAATCTGGTCTTATTTGAAGTTTTTTTTTTTAAATATTTAAAGTTTGATTTGTGGAAAATCTTTAAATAGGAGAATATTTTGTTACTTTGAGGTCAGAAAATGGAGCCTGTTATAAATGTTTTAACATTTTTCCTTCTTCCTGCTTCTCTCGCAGTCATGGATTTTGTTCAGAAATGACTGATAAATATAAAAATCATAATCTAACTGGATGGTTGTACAGAGGCTCAACGAGCAGAGCCACACGTTTACCTGAAAGGGCTTGCACGATCTGTTTAGTCATCATCTCCCGCTCGTCCTCAGACAGATGTGGTCGTCTCGCCACTCGGACCTCCGGCTTCATCGCCTCCTTCTGGGCCAGAAGTTTCTGCAGGATGTTGGATCGCGCCGTTGCCGGTGTGTCCGGCGAGGCGGCCGCAGCGGATACGAGCAGCAGCACCAAGAGGGCGAACGCCACAACGAGTTTCCCTGACATGCCTGAGCGAAGGAAGGAGGGAAACAGTTAGTGTCTGAAGGAAGCTGAGCTGACCTGCTGCAGACCTGCTGCAGACCTGCTGCTGACCTGCTGCTGACCTGCTGCAGACCTGCTGCAGACCTGCT